>NC_133793.1:15525188-15607404 GCF_003597395.2 Chelonoidis abingdonii | reverse complement strand
TGGTCTCAAGTTGCAGTGGGGGAGGTTTAGGTTGGATATTAGGAAAAACTTTTTCACTAGAAGGGTGGTGAAGCACTGGAATGGGTTGCCTAGGGAGGTGGTGGAATCTCCTTCCTTAGAGGTTTTTAAGGTCAGGCTTGACAAAGCCCTGGCTGGGATGATTCAATTGGTCCTGCTTTGAGCAGGGGGTTGGACTAGATGACCTCCTGAGGTCTAACCCTGATATTCTATGATTCTATGATTCTTTCTGTAGCATCTTTTTTATAAGAAAAGTAACCAGTCTCAGCTGTGGTGATTCTAAGGGGGAGTCTTTGCCGATGTTCCCCAACAGACTGGCACAGCCTGTGCTCCCTAGATGGAGGGGCCACTGGACCCTAAAGTGAGAGCGGTTCCACTGCGCTCACTGAAGACGCTCCTGTTCCACAGCACGATTTGGTGGCCCATTGTCTACACAGATGAGAACATAGGTAACATCTCAAGCCACACTGTGAGCCAGGGGACAGCGGTGTGGAGACGGAACAGCCTCTGAGTTCCATTTCTTAGGGAATCTGGCTGAACTCAGCCGTAGCCAGAGCTGGTTTTATTAACTGCGGGGCCCGATTCGAATACTTGGTGGCGGTCCGGGGCTTCAGCAGCGGGGGGTCTGCTCCGGGTCTTCCGCGGCACCGAAGGACCCCCTGCCTCCGAAATGCAGCTGAAGACACTGGAGTGGACAACCACCGGGTGAGTAAAATAAAAAATTCAAAAGGCGCCTAAGGCATGGGGCCCTGGCGCGGGGCACTCTTAGTCGCGGGGCCCAATTCCAGGGAATCAGGTGAATTGGCCTAACACTGGCCCTGGCCATAGCAGTGCTGGCACACTGGGCAGTACGTCTCACTCAGGATCTCATGGGCGTTCTCGGAGAGTGGAGCTCTGTCTCGGAACTGGATACTGCTCCTGGGAGCCGCAGTGGACTAGGGGCACAGAATGCCAAGCAGGCCTGTTTGCAGTGGGTCAGACACCTGAGACTTCAGGAGGAAAATAAGTGCAACCTAGTGGGGCTGTTGTCAGAGGCAATGTGCTATTAGAGCCAGCCACTGGCCCCAGTGACTCAAGGGGGCGGATGTGAAGTGGGGCATGGCAATTAAAGACTGGCCAGCACCTCAGTCCCAGGGAATGTGTGAGTCACATTAAAGGTACAGCAGGTAAATGCTGATACAGTCAGAGCAGCACAGCTTCTGGCAAACCTCCTCACTCCTAGCTGGGGTTCTTTGCCTGTAGGAAAGGGATGGAGGCCTTTTACCTCCCGCTGGTGTCTTTGGTGGAAGCCTAGGACTGAGTTTTTCCCAGCTGTCTTTTGTGCAAAACATGACAGAGTGGGAGACAGGTAACAGACAGATTAGCAGAGGGGATGGACAACTGGACAGGTAGGAAAATCTTTTTATTAACTTATCATTATTGTTATTTTGTTAATTATTTTCTCTGTAGGCTGGACCTTGACCAAGAAACGTGGACCTTGACAAAAAATAATTGACTACCCTTGTCTGACCTCCTGTAAAACACAGGCCAGAAAACTTCCCCGAATTTCTGCCAGATCAGCCTTGAAAGGGCCAAGAAAAGTTGAGCTGTGAACAACAACTGGAAAAATCTTTTCTCTTAAAAAAAGGTTCTTTTCAGAAATTGTCTCTGAAGCTGCAGCCACTTGTGTATGTTACAGGAGCACGTGAGGGAACAAGGATGGCTGGGCTGAGGCAGTTGGGCTGCCTCAGGGAGCTGGTGAAGATACAGTCTGTTCCCACTCAGATCAGCTGTTATTTATAGATACAGATGTTTTTCTACCAAGGTCCCAGTTTGTTTGGGCTTTTTTAAGCTACACAGAAGGTAGAATCAGCAGCCCAGGGAAGAGGCAGAGAGAGAAATCAGGAGCTGCTTACAGCAGGGTTTGAAAGCAAATAGTGTTTGAGTGTCGATTTAATCGGCTCTCCTCTTTTTTGCTGCGCGCAGTACAGGGAGCTGCAGATTATTAGCAGTATTGTGGTTAGCACCTACAGGCTGCAAACTGAGATCAGGGTCCCATTGTGCTAGGGGCTGCACAGACACACATAAGGAGACAGTCCCTGCACCAGAGAGCTCACACTCTGAACAGACAATGGTTGCCATTGTGGGAACTGAGGTCTGGAGATATTGAATGATTTGCCCAAGGCCTGGAATGCACATCTCTGCTAAAACTCAGTAAAATGTTTTACCCACATACCCAACCTTCCTCACTTTGCGATCAATGGAATCACACTGTTTCTAAACATTCACAGGTCCAACATACAGGAAAAAATGTGTCCTGAATCTGCCGTGCAGCTCAATGCCAAGCCATGAGACAGAGCAGCCAGGCCGTTGTTCAGCCTCAAATCACTTGCTTTCTGCATAACGAATGTCTGACATCATAACAAAAATAACTGAAAATAGGTTAGTTTGCTACACAATCAGCATGGCTGTGTTTGCACTGTGCCTGTTACTGCGGCACGGTTGGGGGTGGAGAGGCATGGTAGGTTAGCACAGTAATGTGCTGTTTGATGTGTGTTTGCCGAGAGAATGCCTGAGTGGGAACGTGTTCATTTGGGATGGTTTTGACTTTTTTTACAATAATATGTCTATTTACCTGTTAATTAACAGTGTTTCTTCCATTGATTTAAAGCAATAACATTGAGCACATCTATAGTGCCGGTGAGCTCAGGATCCCAAAGCACTTTACTAACATTGCTCATGATACCTATAGGAAGTTGGTCAGTGTGATTACCCTGATGTCGACATGGACAGACTGAGGCATCGAGTGATTGGGTCCTCCTTCTCCTAGAGCAGGCACATGGGTTCTTCTTAATAATGAAAATCCTGGAGGTCCTTAGAAGCAGCTAGACACCAGAAGTGGAGCTGGGGCAGGGACCTTGCTTTCTTTCATTTGCCTGCACATCCACAGCGCTACACGGATTCACATCAGTGGATGAACTGAATCTGTTTTTAACACAGCCTGGCTTTCCCCAGCAAACCAGCTCTCAGATCCCATTCCCTCCTACGCTAGATATGTCAGTGAGACACACTAGGATCAGGCGCTGCTAATCAACTCCAGCTGCAGCAGAGCCCGGGTGTGCATTAAAACGTGGTTAATAAATAACACCGATTTTCTGTTCCTGGAGACTTTTGTTTAAATCCTCTCCTCAGCAGCCCACTGCCCCAGATGTCGATTTCACTGAGCAGTCCAAGCACTTCTGTCTGCTCTCCATCAGCTCCCTTTAACACACTCCCCCCCGAGCCCTGGCTTCCCAGGAAGCTACTCTTCTGACAGCCCTAATAACAGCGTTTGTGCTACAGCAATGTGCTGAGCGCCCAGCTAGGATGTGGCCCCATGGTGCTGGGCACTGTACCAAGATACACTAGAACGGTCCCTGGTGCTAATGGCTTACAGGAGCGATACACCCAGTTGGGTCCCGGGTCTTAACCACAGCTGCAGAACACGATGGAGAGAAGGAAAAGGGCCTGAGGCTGGGCAATGGCTCCACGTTTCAAAGTGAGCCACATTTGGAAGTGTTCAGACCCAGCGTTCTGATCTTGGCCTGTCTCTCCGTGTTTTGCTTGGACGTCGCCTTTCACCAGAGCCGCTCTCGGCACTTTATGAGGGTGTGGTGGGGGAAGTGCTGCTGTCCCCAGTTTATAGCGATTCCCCAGAAGCCTCCCTCTCCTCGCTGCTCCGGAGGGCTTCAGGCACAGCCGCGGTCAGGCCGCTCCTGTTGGCTTGCACCCTCTTGGCACACACTGCCTCTTCCCTGCTCCTCATCATCTGGCACTGCCCAGTCCCTGGCTGCTATCTCCACTGGGCTGGTGCACTCAGCCACCCGCCTGCAGTTTCTGGGGCCTCGCTCCTGGGTTATCTTTCCCCAAACATGTTGGGCCTCCCTCCCAGCCTTTTATTATTATTTGCTATTGCAGATGCCATCCACCCTGTCCAGAGCTAGAAGCACAAGCTGCTAAAATTGAGCTGAAGAGCCACGCCTGTGGAGTAGGGGGCTGGGCCAACTGATGGGGGCCCTGTAGCACACGCTCACCAGGGCATTACACAGTACCCAAAGAAAGACACAGTCCCTGCCTCCAGGGAGTTGCAATCGACCTGAAACGATTTTTCCTGATGCTTTAACCGGCCTCCCCCTCATCACCCAAATGTCTCTGTGTTGAACAGCCAGCAACTCTGCCTTATACCCCGGGCATGGCCGGGGTAGTGCACAACACCCATTACAAATGCACTCTCTGGGGCTTCAGCTGTATGACTCCTGTATCGAAGTGTGAGGCTGGGTTTTAGCTTAGATATGAATGTAGCAAAACAGGTCAGGGAGAACCTGGGCCGAACGCACATAAACCCCCTCTGGGCTACGTTAGCTAGCGGAACTGCCGCTTTGTCTGAGAGGGGAAGCGTTTGCTTTGAAGTCTAGGCAGTGACTTTGCTCCATAATTAATTATACATGCTCCAAAGTCCATCTGGGAGATGTTTAATGACTCCAGCTGCTGATTACGGGGCTCTATGTGGCACTGAAAACATGATCAAGTCCAATCTGGATTTCCCTGGGTGCCTAATTTAACTGAATTATGTAAAATTCTTCCCCTCCTCTTTCAAAAGAAAGCCCCGTCCTGCTGCTGCCCAATGTGTTAATCCCAGGAATAAAATAAAAATAGAGAGCCCACGTATTCAACAGCGTGCAACAGAAAAAATTAAGATGTCTATCTGCACAGATAGCCTACACATCACCGCAAGTCTGCCTTTAATACAATCCACTGGCTGCATGTCCTGGGGTCTGCACACAAACTGCCAGTTCTTAGGAGGCTGTGGGTTCATATCTCATGCAGCCTTTCCTCCAGGGCAAAACCACGGTGAGGAAATGAAAATTGAACAGCTGTTTGAGATCACAGATTGGTAGCAGAAAGTTAACGCATCAGCCTGCAGTCATGTCACCTGTCTGTGCACTCACTGGCTCTTACAGACTAAGCAGTGTGAGGACTGGTTAGTGCTTGGCTGGGAGACCTGTAGTAAAAATCCAGGTTGCTGTCAGAAGTAGCTTTGGTTCTTGAGGAAAGCAGCTCATGTGAGTGGGTAACTGGTGCCCCAGTGTGACGTGCCATTTTTCAGGTCTGACGTAGCTCCTGGGTGCGGTGTAGATATAGGGCTGAAGGACAGACGGGACTGCTCTGAGCGCTATGTCCCTTCTCCTCTGCAGGAAGGCAGTGGTGTGAGTACGGTGACAGAGTGACCAGCACGGCTCACACAGAGCCTTGTACTGGATTGGTTCCTTCACTCTGAATGAGGAGTCCCAAGGAATTCACGCCCTGCCATACAGCTGGGAAACGCAGCACAGAGCGGAGCGCAGTCACTTTTCACCAGGGGAGGAGTGTTAATCCTTATCTTTCAGAAGGTGAACGGTCACCAGAGGGGGCAACCAATCAGCTTTCATGGACCTGATTCCAGTCTGAGAGTCATGCTTTCAAATGCCCCAAGCCCCCCTTTCAGAAGTGATGCTGGCAGATAGCCCAGCTCCTCCGAGGTCTTTGGACTCTTAACTGCCATTGAAGTCAGTGGGAATTAGGGGTGGGCTCTACAAAGGGATTCGGATGCCTAAGAGCTGATTTTCGGCACCACTGCAATCCACAAAACTCCTGCTTGGTTGCCAGTGGGCACATAAACGCACTCGGTTCCTATGGTTTTGCAGTCCAAGTTCTCTCGGTGCCAACCTTTCTGCCTCTGGCGTCCGCATGGCTGTCTCCCTCCAAGTGTCCGACTGCCTGCCTACGCCCAGAGCAACCCACGAAGCAGGGGAAGGAACGAGTTCGGGCACTTATGTTGTGTGCAGGGCCTGATCCTGTAGGTGTGCTCAGAGGCCACGTAACTCTGCACAAAGCAAGCGGAAGCGGAGCACCTCCCTTGCAACCTTTAGCTCTGTGGGTAGGGTACTCACCTGGGATGTGGGAGACCCCCCCAGGTCAAGTCATTCTTGCTCTGTCTCTGGCTCAGGGAATATTTAATTATTCAACCCTCCCCTGTCTTCCCTGGTTCATGATGCCCAAGTAGGGAGGCGACTCCCTACAACCTGGACTCGGAAAGAGGGGCAGGGCTTAGCATGCACCCTTCTCCTCGGCATCTCCCATTGGCTAGCTCAGGCGGCTCCCCGCCTAACGCGCTGGCTTTGTGGATCGCAGTCTAGGCACCTGGCTCTCCCTATTCGTTGTATAGGGAACCTAGGTGCTGAATTCAGGCATTGTGGCTCTGATACACTGAGCATCACAGGGCCTGAGTCCCTTCATGGAGCCAGGCCTCGGTGCTTAAATACCTTTGAGAATCGGCCCTTCGGAGTCGAAAGCTCGTTGAAAGTCTTTGGCACTTAGGCTTGTGAGCTCCCAAGTCCCTTTTCAAAATGGGATCTAGGCTCCTAAGGGAGTTAGGCACTTCTTTTCTTTTACTCTGTATGCCTTAGGCAGTGGCATCCAATAACCTTGCCTGCTTTCCAGTAGGGACTGAAACACACCAGGCCCCAGGACAATAACTGGCTCCTTCTGGGTTTTGAACGCAGCTTCACTTGGCAATGTAACAGTCACAACTATCTGGCTTTTGTAAGACAACCTGCCAAGCGACATTGCTTATTTTCAAACAGAGCACTGAGCCAGAGACAGCCCTGCCTCAGATTCCCCATGGGCTTGCCAGCCCCAAGAGGGGCACATTACAGACATAAAGCATCAATGATTGAATTGCTGTATCTTTCCTCCCCACCCCCACCCCCACCCTCTATAAATAAATCTGTGATCGCCTCAGAGGAGACCGGACAAGAGTAGTTAAAGCTTGTGATGCTAACCCTGAGAACCGCATTTCCGGCTCTGTGCACCAGCCTGGTACCACTCGCGCTGCATGCAAGGTGATGAGTGGCAAGCAGGGCTGGTGGCACAGGGGATCCAGCCCTGCATTTATGAGCAGTGTACTGCCGCCTACTAGCAGGGCTCAGACCGGAGCGGGGAGGGCAGAGCTTGGCACCAGGTTAGTGTGATGGGGGCATGTGACCACAGTCACTGTCTCACCGCAAGCTCTGAACAAGGAAAGGCTCTGCTTTTCCAAGTCACTGAGGGTACATCGACACAGCCAAGCAAAACCGTGGCTCGTCTGGGCCACCACTCGCACTCACGGGGCTTGGGCTGCGGGGCTGTTTCATTGCTGCATAGACTTCCAGCCTTGGGCTAGAGCATGAGCTCTGGGACCCTGCACCTCGCAGCATCCTAGAGCCCAGGCCCCAGCTCAAGGCAATGAAACAGCCCTGCAGCCTGAGCCCTGCAAGCCCAAGTCGGCTAGCATGGGCCAGCCACAGGGCCTAGCTGCTGTGTAGACAGAGCCGGTGAGCCCGCAATACCAGCCGAAACCACTGGGAGCTGCTCTGTACATCAGGGCCAACGTTTCTAGTCCTGTTCATAAATTGTTCAGTTTGATGATTCGAGCGGTGTGACTGGACATGTAGGTCGCATGCTATCGTTTGCTTTCCCTGATTGGATGACTCCACTTTTGAATTGCGATGACAACAAATGACAGAGGACTTTGAGGCCCTTCATCGTACAAGTGAGGGGTAAATGCTCACTCCTGCAACATTAATGACGGTGTCTGGATTGGTGCCGGCAGAGGTTGCTGATCTGGTACACTGCCCTCATCAGCACTGGGCAGTAGATCATCATCAAGGGAAGGGGAGCTAAAGAGGCCTGATCCCTGGGAATGTATTTTAGGTCTACTCGGTCTAGCTGAAAGCACGTCTCACACCTTATGGCACACACAGGGTACAGAGTTCCTTACCCCTTGGGCCCTACAGTCAATACACTGCAGCTGAGGGTGTGATTTCTAGCTCAGGGCGGCGTACCTGGCCGAGCTAGCATGCTAAAAATCCAATGTCTCTGTACGGGCACAAGGGGCCAGCAGCCAGTGTTCCCAGGGCTTTGGACTGAACTTAGGGTGGCCAGACCCTCCTGTCAGTCACGTCATCATGGTTACACTGCTACTTCTAGTGCGCCAGCTCAAGCAAAGCTAGTGCACCTACGCCTACCTGAGCAATTCCCAAGCCAGTGTAGACATACGCAGCTGGCTTTCATAGGCTGCATACAGACACTTCCCCTCATGGGCATCGCTGACATCAATCCATCCCCGCAGAGCGAGTGTTCCAAACGGTAGAGCTGTGCATGTTCGGCTGCCATTCTGCAGCATGTTTCCCTTACATTGTCAACTAATTTTGTGCTGGAGGGTCATGTGCTGGGGGAATAACCAGCTTAAGTCTAGACCACAAGATATTCCCTACTGTCTAGTTTGCAGAACTCTCTGATTCTGGGAAGTTCCAGAATGATTCCCAGCTGGCACGGGATTTCTTCAGCTTCATCCTGTTTATAGATGACAGCCTCTTGGCTGAGGAGCCAAGATTGTGTATTTTATTTACTTACAAGCAATTACAGAGCACACAGGACCCCAGCTGGGGACAAACTTACTTACGAGCTGTAGCCTGTCCTGAGCTTTGTTCTGCTGTGGTTGATTTGAGACATCTCTTCCCAGGGTCGAACTGGTTTATTTCCACTTGTCTTTTTTACATGGCATGTTTTGCAATCAATACATTTTTCTACGATTGCACCGATTGAAATGTAATGACAGGAATTATAGTGGCAGGCAAACCTTTTCATTGACCCAAACTCACAGTCCTGGTGTTCAGCAGACTGTATAGTCATACATTCCAGCCACAGAAACACACAGGTGACAAATTAACTACCAGAGGATTTCTCTGTTCCTCAAATACAATAGACCGATACGGAGAATTGCAAGGAGAGCAAGGTCTACTGGTCAGACCGTCAGGAGGCATGGGCTTGTAGGCCTGAGCCAGCCACTGTTCTGCTATGCAACAATAAGAAACTCACGTCTGTCCCCTGTGTTTCAATTTCCCCAACTGTAACATGGAATGACACTAAAATATTGACTGGCCTTCGCCAAACACTTTGAAATCTTTCAGTGAAGAGCACAATAAGTAAAGATTCTTACTATTCAATTCATTATTAAGTGGAAGGACTAAGCAGTTCAAATAAAGCCTGTTCCCCAGATCATACCAAGGTGTCATGCATATCGGATGTCACATAGTGTGTGTTCTCACAAAAGTGAGAAAAGTCAAGGAAAGTGTAAGGGACTCGGGCATAGGTGGTCTGGCCTAGCTGGATTGGTGTCCCCATCTCAAGGATGGCCACAAGATGCAATCCGTGAGCAGGAGTCAGAGTAATCGCTAGAACTGGGTTCAATAAGTCAGGATCAGAGACTGGAGAGCAGAAAACAAGATGTGGTCAGAAGTTGCAGCAGGGCAGAAATCTATATGGTTGCCCAAACAACGTCCAGAGGCGCCCTTCTGGTTAAATAGTGCACTCGACCAATCAGAAGGCCGCAGGGCACTGTCACACATGGTACTTCCTGTGGTGCTCAGCCTCCACAATGTTCCCTGGAGAGGGCTCTGCCTGCCCTGCCAGTGGCAATGGGGCAATGTCAGCTGTTCTAGGTTCCATGCCCTGATCTTCACAGAAACAAACAAAGAGAGCTGCTTAGCCAGTCCAGCCAAGGCAGAGCTACGTTTGACAACCAGGGTCAAAGACAGCCCTGGGCTTCAAAGGAAAGCAGTTTGATGTAGGGCATGGGAGCCAAGAGACCTAGTTTGTCAGCCCTGCTCTGGGCAAGTCATTTTCCCTCTGTTTCACCTCCTACCTTTTTCTTGTCTATTTAGATTGCAATGTGGCCCCAGTCTCTGATGGTGCCAATTTTGCTTGGACGTATTCCTGGAGGTTTCATCAGTTGACACAATCTTTAATTAAAGATTAATCTTTAATTCCTGGAGACTCCAGGGCAATGCTGGAGGGTTGGCATCCCAAATTACTGGTGCCACAAGGTGCTGTGCTCCTGTTGTTACATGCTTAGCAATACGCTCCTTCAGAAATAGTGCCCTCTGGACATTTCGACTGTGTCTGTGGTTAGCACGATTATGTCTTTGCAGTACCCGCCAGTTTTGTAACCAACACAAACAACCACCAGTGTTCTAGTGCTTGGCAGAGTTCTCCATAAAGGGCTTGCTCTTGCTCCGTTTGCCGTCAGGGACAGAACTCCCGGTGACTCTAGTGGGATAGCATACTTCCCTGCAGAGTCGCTAGCCTGCAGGCTGGACCAGGAAAAAATCCTGAATATTTCAAGTGATATGGGAGGCCTGGTCATATCGCTTACTGGACCAGCTTATTTAAAGTGACATTTTACAGCTTCAATCCAGTTCTCCATATACCACAAGGACACACTCCCACATCTGAGAAGGGACAATCTGATCTTATTAACCAAAGCATCTCCTGTGGCTGGGGGGAACAAATGGTTCATTCTGTCCTTTAAGGCTTAGTTACAAAAGTAAGCAGGAAAATGAAGCCCTGCCAGGGTCTCCTTAAACCCCAGATCTGCCTTTGCAGTTTCCAAGCCAGCAAACAGCCTCCTGTCTCCCAGAAAGAGCAGCATGAAAGATGGGCATATTGCATAAGAGCTAAAACAAACCAAGCCAAACCCTGCCTTCAGTTAGACCCGTGAGACTCCCGCTACACTCCAATGGGGCTGGTTGTGATTGCATTCATGCTACTTTCAGGGGCGGCTCCAGGCCCTAGCACACCAAGCGTGTGCTTGGGGCGGCATGCCGCGGGGGGTGCTCTGCTGGTCTCCAGGAGGGTGGCAGGCGGCTGCGGAGGACCTCCCGCAGGCGCCCCTGCGAAGGGTCCGCTGGTCCTACGGCTCCGGTGGAGCATCCGCAGGCACGTCTGCTGGAGGTCCACCAGAGCCGCGGGACCGGCAACAGGCAGAGCGCCCCCTGTGGCGTGCCGCCGTGCTTGGGGCAGCGAAATGGCTAGAGCCGCCCCTGGCTGCTTTTATCCCCGTGTGATGACCTCACTGGAGTTACTCCAGGTTTACACTGGTAAACCCAAAAGCAGAATCAGGACCAGTGACTACAACTGTGGCCAGACTGGTGTAAATGAGATCCTGCAACCTGGGGAGGAGATCCCAAAGTCTCTTCTCATTCCATCTAACCTTTCCTTCCGAGCACCAACTTTCCAACAATTTTAGAGAGAGATTTAATACAACTCCGGATTCCTGAAGCAGGCTGGAAAATTAATTTCATTTCCATCAGACCGCAGCCTCGGTGAGCGTATGTCACGGTGCCTCTGGTGAAATCTGTGGGGTTAGGCCAATTGAAACCAGCTCAGGCTCTGCTCCCAGATCTACTCTCTTTCCAGCACTTGTATCCACTTATATTGCTATTTCCGACGGCTGGAAAAACAACCCCATTCTGTTGCAAGGGCAAGAGTGTGCTGCCTCTAATTCAGGGGTTGGCAACCGTTGGGAAGTGGTGTGCCAAGTCTTCATTCATTTAAGGTTTCGTGTTCTCAGAAAAGGTTTTGCGTGCCAGACCAGCAGCGCGGGCAGCAGACGGAACCCCAGACCAGCAGTGGGCTGAGCGGCTTAGCCCACTGCTGGTCTGGGGTTCCGTCTGCTGGCTCCTTGCCAGGCAGGGTCCTGGCCGCCAGCTCCGCTCAGCCTGCTGCCAGCCTGGGTTCCATCCATCGAGGCTGGCAGCGGGCTGAGTGAGGCCGGCGGCCAGGACCCCGGCTGGCAGCAGCATGCCACTAAAAGTCAGCCCGTGTGTCACCTTTGGCATGCATGTTGCAGTTTGCCAACCCCTGCTCTAATTCGTAACAATAAAATCTCTTTTCATCTATGCAGGTCAGTATCATTATCCTTATTTTACACATAGGGAAACTGAGGCACACAGAGTTGAAATGACTTGCCTAAGGTCGCCCAGCAGCCCAGAGCAGACCCAGTAATATACTGCAGCTCTCGTTATTCCCAGTCTCGCACATAATCCTCTCGGTCACGCTGCTTTCTCAGCTAATTGCTAAACTCAGGTCTCTTGTACTGTGGGATGGAACTTTGCGGCCCAGGGGAGATGCTGCTTCTGCCGCAGGGTCTAACTAGGATGGGGGTGGTGGCCAACAAGAAGCATTTCAGAAATACCTTGGCCCGTGCAGGCTCCCATCTCTGCCTTTCTCAAGTCACAAAGCTAAAAGCCACAGAAATTGCATCCCAGGATCAAATCTCCCTTGCTGTTCTTCACACTGTTGGAATAAATCAGAAAGGCGTCTGCTGCAGAATACGCTGTGAAGGGGGAGGGCTAGATTCTCCCCATGCCATGGCCCCAAACTGCCAGGGGTCTGGGTGACTTTCCCCTGGTTCAAAAACCAGCTGCAACATGTGGTGAATTTCAGTGGGGCTTGGCAGGGCTGTGCAGCCTGGTTCCATTTAGCTTGGTTGGAGGCAGCAGCTTCCCCCAGCCCACTCCAAGGTCAGTGCGAGGGCTCCTGGCAATGCGCCCATGCATTAGGCCTTGTGGCTTCTCTTGTCTTCCCAGCCTGTGACAGCATTTACATTTTCCTGTCTGGAGCGGGTGGGATTGCCTTTTACTCTTTAGTGCCTGGGGGTGGCTGTGACTCAGCAGCTCTTACCCCCGACCCGTCCCAGCCACCTGCATGCCTGAATATGGATTCTGCTGAGGAGAGCGCTTTCGAATGCGGGGTGTGCAAAGAGCAGCTTCCAACCACAGCCAGCTCAGCCCAGTTCTTACCAAGGCAGTTGACTCACTGGCCTTCAGCCCAGCTTAAGCCTTAGCTTCGCTGAGGTGCTGGATACCCGAGGAGAGAATGCAGCTCCAGGACAGGGAATTCTACCCCCGTGATAACTTGGACTCTCCCCATCCCCACACAGGGGAGTGAGAACTCTACTTCTTTGCTACATGGGCTACCCTCACCTTGGCCCAGGTCCATAGCGGGAAGTGGGCACACTGGGACTGCGTACGCTCCAGCTGCAGAGGGGTGATTTGCTGCTGGCTGTGACACAAGCAAATCACTTCAGCGCCTCGCGCCCAGAGGAAGGAGGGAATTGTGCTTCAGTGGCACATCTCGGACTGGACGCCAGGCTGCTGCTCAGGGCATTGTGGCACCAGCAGGGAGGCACAACACAGAGCTCCTGACACTGGGGAACTGTCACGGTGCAGCAACTCACCCCTGCGGAGCCTCCTGTTGGTCGTCCAGGGAATTAGAGTTTCCAGCCTCCGCAGCGCCCTCTGCAGGCCAGTGTCCTTCTGGCCGCTAGGCCTGAGTCCCTCCTGGAGCCCGGTGCCCCTTTGAGGCTGGGGTGCTGCCCCCTGGCAGTACCCCCACAGATCTGGGTCTCCCCTCCGCGGGGAATCACCCTCCTCATCCCCACCTCGCCTCAGTCTATGGCAACTGCCTCAGTCCCTGGGGCAGACTGCAGTGTAATTGCCACTCATCACTGGCAAGGGGGGTTTGGACCTGCTGCCTTTGTCTGCTCCTGGGTTGCCCCTCTGCAACCTCAGGATCCTTTCTGTCCTTGAACAAGGCCTGCAGCCTGGGGGATTTCCAGGCTGGAGCTCCCCCAGCTCCTCTGGCCTTCCCCCAGCCCTGCTCCACTCTAGGTGCTCTGTTCAGCCCCCCAGCAGCCAGGCCCTTCTCCCCCAGCAAGCTAGGGAAAGACACACTTAGCTCCTGGCTTCCCTGGCCTTTATAAGGCCAGCTACAGTCTGATGGGGCGTGGCCCCAGCTGTGGCTGCCTTCCCGGATCAGCCGAGGCTTGCGGCTCTTACTAGCCTCAGCCCTCATGCAGCCCCTCAAGCCCTTTCAGGGCAGGAGTGGGTGACCACCTGCTACAGGAACTAATCAGTCAGTCTTAGCACGGTGATGAGGAGGCCATAGACATACCCATTGTGTGTGTGTGTATCCTCGCCACATCCCTGTCCAGCCTGCTGGGCTGGGGAGGGGGGTCAGAGCTGAGTGGGTACGGGGTGCACTGCATGTCCCGTATGCTATCCCACCCGCTCTTCATCTCTCCTGATTGTTGAACCGCCCGCCTGCACTACAGTACGGTCCCCTCGTTTCATTACAAGCCACGTCCAATTAATAACAGCTGCATCGTCAGTTCCTCAGACAAAAACAACAGTGGGTGAACTGCCTGTCCCCAGGCACCAGCCGAGCAGGGCGGTAATTTACCATGAGCTCTGCCGGCCCTGCAGAGACCCTGCAGCCCAGGAAGAAGGAGCAGAACTGCCAGCTGGAGGTCATGAGGAATACTGCCAGCAGGAGCACAAGGCCTTTTCCACCCTGCTCAGCGCCTCGAGGTGTCTTTCCTTGATGGTGCCAGGAAATGCATCAGCTAGAGATGGCTCCACACTTATAAACTCCATTCCCAAGCCCTGTCCTCAGCCCCATAGCTCATAGCTTGATGGCTTGGCCCTTCCCCAGGGCTTAGGTACCCACTAGTGAATGGTATCATAATGCAGCAATCATAGAATCATAGAATATCAGGGTTGGAAGGGACCTCAGGAGGTCATCTAGTTCAACCCCCTGCTAAAAGCAGGACCAATTCCCAACTAAATCAATGGAGCAGCGGAGAGGCTAACAGAGGGAGTTTGACTGGGAGTTTGCCTGGGGAGAGCCCACTGAAGCTTTCATCTTGCAGGCTTCTCTGAGTAGTTACTGCAACAGCTGAGGAAACTCTGAGAAGGAAGGTAATATGGATGGTGAACGATCAGCTGTTGTGACCTGCACAGGATGTGCCATGTTTGTCTTTCTCCCACAGGACAGAAGTGACTTTGTCTGTACAAAGTACAAGCTGGTCTCCATATTGGAAGAGAAGTTTCAAAGTCTGGAGAAACAAGTATCAACCTTGCGTTGCATAAGACAGATGTCAGTATATGCTTCTATGGGCACAACATTCTGAAGAACTGGAGCACACTGCACAGAGGGGACTGAGGGACGGTGAAGAAATTTGGCAGCATGTGACCTCCAGAAGAAGAAAGAGGGGTGTCCATGTACCAGCAATGCAGATACAGGTGAGCAACCGTTTTCATGTTCTCTTCACAACAGTGTCCCCAGAACTTCCTGCCTCTCGGCCACAAACATCTCAGCTTCCTGTGCCTAGAGCAATCAGTGGCAGCTGTCATGCTTTGAAGTGTGTCCTGGACATAGGGATGTGTCTGCTGACCAGACGCTAGAAATTTGTTTCACAGCTCTGATCATTTCTTTGGGGCCTTCTAGTGCCATATAGTCCCTCTCTTTTCCTGTGCTAACAGGCTCCCTCACAAAGGCCCAGAAACATGCTCTGTCAGGGTGTGTGTGGCAGCTCCCTGGGAACAGGATGGGGATGGGGATGGGATAGGAGGGGGATCAAGGGTGCTACTGAGACTCGGGGGTGGGATGTGGGGAAGCTGGATCCAGGCTGGGAAGGGGTGTCCTGGCAGTTCCCATTGTTCCTTGGCAGCTGGTTCCCAGTGCTCCGTGTCTCCCCAACTCCTTGGCAGCTTGTGCCCTGTGCACCAACACACCCCTGCCTCCCATCCAGGTTCTGGTGCCCTGTCCCCCACCCCACCCCATGGCTGACACACATGCTCCTACCCCTCCTTGGTCTGGGTGTCTCTGCTGGGACCCAGAGTGGCTGGAAGGTGGGCTCTGGCTGGGCTGGGGAGTCTCACTTGCTGCCTGGTGGTGGGCTTGCTCTCATGAGCTCTGGGTCCTGCTCTCATCTCTGTACCCCCCTCCCCGATGTGTGCATAAGGGTAGAAAATAGACTGGTCCCACTCTTGCCTCCGCGAGATATTGTGGAGGTAGAAAACATTATGGAGACAAACCCATCAATCCACCTTCTTCAGTATATCCATTGTTGGGATGCTAGCCCCTCCCCCCAGTTCTACCATCCCTGCTCTGTTCTCTCCACATCTACCCAGTGAAGTCCTCCTTAGTGATGGGAGAGCCTCAGAGGCTGGGCTCAGAGATTCCAAGGCCAGAGGGGGCCATTGTGACCATCTAGTCTGACCTTCTGCATGACACAGGTCATAGGACTTCCCTGGATTAATTCCTGTTTGACCAGGTCACACCTTTTCGTCAAACATCCTGTCTTGCTTTTAAAATGACCTGTGATGGAGAATCCACCAGGACCCTCAGTAAATTGTTCCAATGGTTAATTACTCTCACTGTTAAAAATGTACACCTTATTTCCAGGCTGAATTTGTCTAGCTTCAGCTTCCAGCCTTTGGATGGTGTTAGATCTTTCTCTGCTAGATTGAACAGCCCGTTATCAAGTATTTGTTCTCCTTGTAGGTATTTATAGACTGTGATCAAGTCACCCCTTAACCTTCCCTTTGTTAAGCTAAAGAGATTGTGCTCCTTGAGTCTATCACTGTAGGTAGGTTTTCTAATTCTTTAATCATTCTCGTGGCTCTTCTCTGAACCGTCTCCAATTTATCAACATCCTACTTGAATTGTAGGCACCAGAACTGGACACAGGATTCCAGCAGTGGTTCACCAGAGCCAAATACAGAGGTACAATAACCTTTCTTCTCCTACTTGAGATTCCTCTGTTTATGTGTCCCAGGATCACATTAGTCCTTTTGGTCGCAGCATCGCACTGCAAGCTCATGGTCAGGTTATTATCCAATCCCCCTCCCAAATCCTTTTCAAAGTCACAGCTTCCCATCCTGTAAGCAGGGCCTGTATTCTCTGTTCCTAGGTGTATAGAGTTACATTTCTTCTTATGTGGCATTTCTACCCATGGTAGCTCATTCCTCTGCTAATTACTTTGTGGGTGAATAGTCGTTTCAATCCATCCAGGATAACACACCCTCCATCCAAGATCTTCTTTTTCTGCCTTGTGCTTTTCTGCCATCAGCTTTCCCTTCCACTGTCCATAAACTCACTGAGCCCCTCAAAATGTGCCTTGCAAATCAAATCTTTCTTTTCATAAGATCGCTAAGCTCTACAGTGTTCCAGGTATCTTGTGTCTCAAACATATTCTTCATTAGCTCTAACAGGGCTTTCAAGCCTTCATCCCCTAGGCTTTCTATCAATTCCGCTGGGTTTCCATCACAGCCTGGTGCTTTTCCATTATTGGCAGGATTATTTATTTCTTCATCCAGGATTGGCGGGTTTTCTTATTTACGGTTAGCTACATTAAAACACATATTGTTCACTTATGCCCCGCAGCTTACCAAGAGATCCACATCACATTATCTCAGTGACCTTCATTAGTTACCACTTCCCCAATCTTTGCATTACCCTTAACTTTATCAATTACAGTTGTAGGTTTTTCTCCAGGTCCTTGATAAAAAATGTTAAATAGAAGGTTTGGTTTGGATAAACGCACTTGCCTTCGATGCTTGTACAAATGCCTTATTCCCCTCTGATTTACACTGGTGTAAACCCATTGATTTAGTGGGAGGCAGCGTGGTCCAGTCAAAAGCATGTGCAGCTAGACTGCAGGAAGTTCTAATGCTGATTTCTCATGTTTGTGCAGCAGCCAGCGGTGGAGCCAGGAAGAGGACCCAGCCCTCCTGAATCCCAGTGTAGCGTGCTAGCCATTGGGCTCTCATTTCATCTTCACTGCTAGCTTGCTGGCTGACCTTGGTCAAATCAATTTGCCAACCTGCCTCAGTTTCCCCATATGTAAAACAGAGGTAATGGTACTGACCACCTGATGGAAATATGGAAGAGCTAAATCTGAAAGGCTGTGCTGTGTACGCTGGATTCCACTGGGAAATACAGGATCCCTGTTAAAGCTGCAGCAATCCTAAGCACTCAGCATCTGCGCTTCTCTCGCTTGTAAATGTGAAACACTTTCCAGGTTTTACTGGGTTTGGGATGAGGCCAATTTATTCTCTCCCGAGATAACCATAGTAAATCAGCAATGTGTTTGCAAAAAAAAAAAAGCGCCATTGAAATAAACCAATTGTGCAAGACTTTGTACCTGCAGGGGGTTTCTAGTGTGTGACCAGCAGAGATTTGCATGTGTGAGGTGCGTGTGTGTGTGCCTTGTAGTTATACAGTGCATGTGACTGCAGGAAGAATAGGCAGCATATGGATGTGTCTGTGAGGAGCTACGTATCTAGATGAGAGGGGTGTGTGTGTGACCACATAGCAGACAGCAGGTGTATCAGCATGTGAGTGAGTATTCGGATGGAAAGCTGTGTAGATGGGAGGTGAATGTCAGTGAGTCAGATTCCACCATATTCTCTGAACTTACATCAATTTACACCTGTTAGCAGTCTGGCTCTGTGTGTGTGTGTGTGTGTGCGTGTGTGTGTGTGTGTGTGTGTGTGTGTGTGTGTGTGTGGAAGCTGAAATACTCTGTGCACTCTGAGAAATTCCTAAGCCTACAAGAAAGAGGTTACAAGATGATAGGTGTGTGCGTGTTTCCATGGACATGTACTGAAGTGAGTGTTTGTATGTAGACAGCAGTTGCTTGAATGAGTTTGGACGTGAATATGGGAAGGCAGGTGGGCATGTATGCAGGAAGCAGGTGTATATTTAGGTATAGAGCAGACGCATGCCTGTATGGAGTACAAATAGCAAGTGTGTGTATTTTTAGCTAGCAGGGGCCGGTGTTTGTGTGTGGACAGCAGGTGCATGAGTTTAGCTAAGAGCTGTAGGTAGGCAACAGCAAAGCCAGCGAAGGCTCTTGGGTGCCTCATTGCAATGAACCCACAACAGAGCTCAAAGGGGGAAACGCTCAGCTTCAGCCTCTCGGTCTGGCTATTGTGCAGCTGTGTACAAGCCAAGGAACTAGGCAGAGACATGGCAGCCCACTAGGCATTTGGCAGTGGGTAAGACCCAGAATAGGAAACCCCCTGCCAGAGGGATGAACAGGAGGGTCTGTGCTGACTCACACACTTCACCTGACTACCCTCAGGCGAGTCTGCAAGAAGCTCAAAGGACCTGAGGACACATAACAGGCCTTTCAGCAGCTCCAGCTCCGTCAGCTCAGTGAATCCATTGCTGGCTGAGATAGTGCGCTCCAGGGGATTTTTTGCTGAAGGCAGGTTCTTAGGCAACCAGATCTGAGCATCACTCAGCCCTTCCTCCTGAGCCTGGGCTGCTTGCCCTCCCATTGCCCTCGTCACCTGCTGCCTGATTTGTGCAGCCTCAGAGCGAGCAGCAGGCATGGGACATGGAGCTTTTACACCCAGTGCTGCAAATCCAGTACAGTTTGGGTGCTGCAAATCCAGTACAGTTTGAGAGTGACTGAATTGTCTGCACAGCACGATGTGGGTGTCTCAGTCCAGCTCCTAGCAGGCAGGGCTTCCCCTGCCCCATCGGTCCCCTGATAATCTCAACAGACTGAACTCCCTGCTCTTCTTAGAGGGGATGAGGAACATGGCTGGTGGGGGCCCAGGGAGTGTGTGGAGTCCCTTTGTATTCACTGACACCCCTGCCAAAGGGCTGGGGTAGCTGTAGGCAGCAGTGGAATCTATGAAGGGCAGAGAGGAAGAGGTGATGGGGAGCCTGGGATGTGTCAAGGTGTGTGGGGGGAGGGGTGTCACTTCTGATCAGAGGACAGTGAGTAAAGGGAATGCTAGGGGAAGGAGACAGCATGGCCTCGTGGCCAGCACACTGGGCTAGAACTCAGGAGACCTGGGTTCCAACTTAGCTACTGCTCCATGATCTTAGGCAAGTCACTGTCTCTCTGTGCCTCTGTTTCCCCATCCTCTAAAATGGAGCTAATGATACTGACCTCCTGTGAGATGTGCTGGTGAATGGAGCTAGCTATTATTAGTATGTGTTGCTCTAGGTGCTGAATCATCTTTGTTGTGCAGCTGGCACTCCCTTTCCTGGCTGCAAAATCCAGCCCAGGATTTGGGAAGACCTTGTGCAATGACACTAGGCAGCAGGGGCTGGGAGCCAGGGAGAACCACAGGGGCTGTCTGTGTCTGGCAGCCTCCATACAGAATCCCCTTTCGGGTCACCCAGCCACGGCAGCCGAGCTGTCTGTGCTGCAGGGGCCGTTGCAGTCCTGACATGCTCTGTGGTCAGAGCCGAAGGGCTGGCCACAAATGAGGCCCAGACTGCCCAGAAATGCGAGGCCCTCTGACCACAGTCGTGGAGAGCACCTCTAGGCCAGCCAGTCTCTGGGACGCTCTGTCTCCTCAGGACAGGAAGGTGCAAAGGCAGGGCCTGAGCTTTGTGTGTGTGTCAGCAGCACGGGGGGAGGAGACGGAGGCCGACTGATGTTCTCATCTCCCTGGAGTTCCTCAGCTGCGCAGATCACACTGTCTGCCAGCGGCAGGGTCTGCTGTTCAGGGCGCGCTGCCCGCCTGCCGGCTGCAGTGACAGGAAACAAAAGGCCAAAGGAGCAGCTGGCTCCCCATAAATCTTGTTCTGCAACTGGCAAAGAGGGAGGTTATGAAAGCAGAGCCGAGCCATCCACAGCGGCCCTCAAGGAGCTTCTCTAGGCCTGCAGCTCCTCCTGACTAAAGTGAGACGCGCCGGGTGCTCAGGACCTCTGAAAAGCAGGCTCTGCTGGTCCGGTACTTGCATCTCTCAAAGCCAAGCAGCCACCCAGCTCTCCTGTGTGTAGCTGGTTCTGGGAGAATATCGAACTAGCCTTTGGGCTTATGTAGAGCACGAGGACCCTTAAGGAAGGGGCTTGACTTATAAAGTTGCACCTGAAAGGTGCACACATGCTGATCAGTACAGACATCAGCTGATCCCATTCAGGGCAGAGAAGCTACAGGGGTTTGAACCTGCAGCTTTAGGGAGATCTCATGGCATCAGGGGCAAGGATGCCCACAGCACAGCACAGCGCAGCACTGTGCTGCCCCCTCTAGCCATTAGCATCCCCTGCAAGACATTCAAAGTAATTTCAGAGATTTTCTCTGGCCTGCACTATTCAGGGGGTCAGACTTGATGAGCACAATGGTCCCTTCTGGCCGGTTCTCTAGCACACGTCTGGCTGTTCTTATGGCCCATTCCTGGATGGCATTTTCGTGCACTCTTCCTTTTCCCTCTGACATGCTCTTGCACCATAGCACACTTCCTCTAGGCTGGCAATGTGGCATGTTCCTGGCTGGCGATACCATGGTACACTCCCTGAACCACATTAAATCAGCATGGATGAAGTACACACCCTTTAGCTGAGTATTTAGGGCTCCCTCCCCCAGTACTGCCCAAGGAAAGGTGGCTGGTTGGTCTGTGTGCAGCAGGATTGTCCCCTGCAAACAAAAAGGTGCAGCTGTTTTCTTTGGCCCCTCCCAGTTCTGCTCTGCAGTTCCTGCTCACGCTGTGGCACCCAGCCCCTCTTCTAGGCTGTGCAATGTGCATTTGCCTCTTTGATTTAAAAGCTTCCTGCGAAGGGAAGCTGGGTTTGGGGGCAAGGAGCTCTCAGCCATCACTAATGCAATTAATATTTCCTTTGCTCTCGTTAGCTAGACAATATAAAATTACAGCAGAATTCCGCCCGCAAAGCCCCTACAATGCCTCTGACATTCCTCTCGCAGCCCCTTCTCTGCTATCAGAGCCTCCTTTTTCACTCAGAGCACCTCTTTGGAGGAAGAAAAACAAACCCTAGTGCTCTGGGACAAGGGATTTGCCCATCCAGAGGGTTCCCACAGCCAGGAATGCAGAGCTGTATTCCAGCGCGGTGTCTATCCCTCCTTCTCACCTCTAATCCCCCATCCAGGTGAGCGCTGCTAGAAAGAACAAGTTGGAGAGGCTTTGCCAGACAGGATTCATTTCATGCTCTGGTTTGTTTCAGGCCAACAGCTTTGAAAACAGAACTAAACCAAAAAGCTGAATGCTAAATTGCACAATGGAAACCATTCTCCCTGGAGCCTGGGAAAGCACATTTCGAACAGCGCACCTGCCTGTGGCGGCAGAGCCAGCAGATTTCTAACAGTGCTTCACACTTTCAGCCCATTTCTGCACTCAGTGGCACTGATGGGACTCATCAAACGGCACTTGTCTCACATAGGCCATATCTACACTGCAAACAAACCCAACAACCAGTGGCTCGAGTCCCAGAGCCTGAGTCTACAGACTCGGGTTTGCACTGCAGCAGGAACAATAGCAGCATAGATGTTGCTGCTTGGGCTGGAACTCAGGCTCTGACACTCATCCCCCTGGCCAGGTTTCAGAGCCCAAGTGAAAACATCTACACCAGTAGTTTTAGCACCATAGTCTGTAGATCCAGGCTCTGAGAGTGGCAGCTGCAAGGTTTTTTTGCAGTGTAGACATACCCATGGTCTTTTTAGCATGCAAACACTGTTCAATGTTTAATGACGGGTTTTTGCAATGCCCTGTCTTTGGTGTAGCTGGCGCAAGCAGCGAGTGTTTGGTTTCTGCTGTCAGGTAGTTAGAGTCCATGCTTGCCCCATGAGAACCAGGCATTGGTGTTTGGCTGGGAGTTCTGAAATGAGATTGCCTCGGTGCCTTTCATGATGATGTTTCCCAGCACTATTACGTACATGTAGCTAAAGCAAGTTACATAAGAAAGTGCCCAGAATCCACAGCTAGACCTGGGCAAAACAATTTTGACAAATTGTTTTTTGTTGTTGAAAAGAATTTTTGTGACCCGGAATTATTTGAGTCAAATTCAACAAATAATTTTGGATGAGAAATTGTTTTGAAAGAGTCGGAATGTTTTGGTTTTGCCTTTTTGATCTGAAACAGTGGTTTGATTTCAAGTTTGTCCAATTAAAAAAAACAAAGCACAAAGGAGAAGAACCATCCAAACCAGCTGAATCAAAACGAAAACCTCCGACAAATAATTTGACTTGAGGGGATTGAAACATTTCGCTTGATTTGGGTCCTTGTTTCAATGAAAAAAGTTAAACAAATTTATTTTGGTTTGAATCAAACCTGTTCCCCACCCTCCAGATTTTGCTGTTTCGTCTCTGCCCTCCCCCCACAAACTGAAAAATCCTTTATTTGCCCGGCTCTATCCACATCACTCCAGCAGTGGAAAGCTGAGATGCAATGTCCCCTCACCTGCTACAGACTGGGAAAGAGGTGACATCAGTATAACCCCACTGCCTTTAATGGGCAGACACTGTAATTACCCCCAGGTATCTGAGAACGCATTTAGACCCACATAGAGCATAAATTCACACAAAGAGCCCTGCACATGCCAACAAAATCTCACAAACCCCCAGGTGTGGCAGAAGGGATACGGCACTGCATTGGGATTCGGGAAACCTGGGTGCTGCTCCTGGTTCTGCCATGTGATGTTGCAAATCATTTCACCTATCTGCCCCTCAGTTTCCCCATCTGCAAAATGATTGTGACTTCCTTTGTGAGCGATGGAGAAAACATGCTCAGTGTTATTATCCTCATTGTACAGTCAGTTAATGAAGTACAAGACACTTGCCCAAAGAGAAATACCAAATGAGTACCAGAGTCAGGGAAAGAACACAGGAGCCCTAGCTCCCAATCGCCTGCATTCACCATGAGGCCTTACTTTTGGCTGCTAGAGATTTCCACCCCCAAAGAACAGCTACCTTTGGTGAAAATAGCTTTTATTTTATATTAAGAAAACAACAAGAAAGAACATAAGTAAAGTCACTAGGGGTGAGCACAGTGTGTGTGACTTCCACATGACAGTCTAGGTGAATAAAATGGCTGCTGTCTATACACACAGGGAGAATATTTAGAAATTTAAAGGTGCAGTACACAGAAAACAAAAGGCATCCCAGTTTTCCAGAGACAGACACCACAATGGGACTCACTGGAGACTATGCACAATGAAGTCCCTGGTGGTGCTGACACCTCATCAAAGAGCCCTGTTGCTCACCTGGATTCTCCAGAGGCTCAGGATAATACAGATAAACATGGGTGCCATTTTCAGCAGCTTCCCACCATCCCCTCAGAAATTAGAACTAAGTAAAGTAGCCACTAGCAATGTCACACACCTGCAAACTGTATAAGGCGTGCTTGGCCCGGTTACTTATGAGGGGTTGATATCCGGTGATTTCAATGAGAGAAGACTTTGAAGCTGAAGCTGTAATCTCATTGCAATTCCAGGGTCCTTGCAGGGTGCTATGTAGTTCAGGTTATATGGAGAACACCAGAATGTCACAAAATGCCAGGAATGAGTCTGAATGCTGGTGTAATTGGCCCAGCATAAGGCAGGAGCTAATACCCAGCACAGAAGCAGTCTTGCCGAAGGATCAGAAAGACATGCCTTAACCATCTCATACCCACAGCATTACACAGCAGGGCTTGGGAAAGAATCCTACCAGGCCTGTATGATGAAGAGAGACATCCCAATCTGAGACCGTGGCCTGTTGTTCTGGATTTGTTGAAATTCTGCTTCCCACTAAGCCCCATAGGACAACAAGCCCCAGAACAGTGACAAGGCACTTCTCATCTGGGCATCAGGAAGAAATAACCACTGCCATGATTTGCTGCGCTAAAAGGGAAACTCTCTGCTGGTTCTTAGCAGTCTGTAGCAGCCTACTCCCTTTCCAGGGGAGGGAACTAGAACTCAGATGTTTGACGTCATGCTGGCACTCAAACACCTGGGGTGCAGTCCTTATAGTTTCCTAAATGTCACAGTGAGTACCAGAACTCTTTCCCTCTTCTCTGACCTGTTCATTGCCAGGCTGAAGTTCTCTTTCCCGGAGTCAAGCATAATTTATCTGGTGCTATTCTGTTAGCAATGAGCAGTAATTACCGTCTGTAAATCAGCCCTGAACAGGAGTCGGATGAAAAACCGCGCTGGCAGAGTGCAGAGCTCATTCTGCAGTGAGATGTTTGAAGAATGGGGCAGTAGACACTCGATTCTCTTACAGGCAGAGTCTGTTATGACAAGGCCAGGAATAACGAGGGTAATTAATCTCGACAAGAGGATCTGACTCAGCAGATTTCCCTGGATGAAGCTGTCGCTGGAGCACGTTCCAAGGATGGCTCTCATGAGTTGGCATTGCTTTACAGTGCTGATCACTAGTGGTAAAGGCAGGGACCTGGGAGTCAGGATTCCTGGGGTGTAGGCCTGACTCTGCCACTGACTTGCTGTGTCATCTTGAGCAAGTCACTCCATGCCTGTAGGAATGCTATTTTTCTTAAAAGGTGATCTTGGTTAGAAATAGGCCCTCAAATAATTTGTAAAACTGCTAATGTAAGAGAGGCTGCTGTTTCCCTTTACACCTCCTATCTCTCCACCTCCTTGCACTCCCCAGCCCTCTGTCCTGATCCAACTTTGAATGCTGCCTTCCCCATCTCCTTTCACTTGCCTGGCCTATGGCAGTGGCAGCCCTCCCCCTCCTCCTCACATTCCCTGCAGGCTCTTTCTTCCAATTTGCTCCATCATCCCTTCTCCAATGTCCTCCATGTCCTGCTCTGCCCAGGAGTCAGCAAAGCACCACGCTTCCCTTGAAAGGTTTCAGAGTAGCAGCTCTGTTAATCTGTATCCGCACAAAGAACAGGAGTCCTTGTGGCACCTTAGAAACTAACAAATTTATTTCAGCATAAGCTTTCATGGGCTACAACTCACTTCTTCGGATGCATAGAATGGAACACACAGACAGAAGATATTTATACATACAGAGAACATGAAAAGGTGGAAGTACGCACGGCTTCTGTGCTTTCTGTCACCCCTGTGCCTGGGACAATTCCCCTGATCTCATGTCCCAAGATCACCCTCCCTTCTCTGGTTCATGGCTCTCCTTAAATCCTGTTTCTCCCAAGAAACCTGCCTACCTTCTCACCGACAATACTTCCCAGTCCTTCTCTCACCTTTCCCGCATGGCCTGTGTCATAAATGGATAGGTAAGGGTTAATTTTTCTTTTACCTGTAAAGGGTGAACAAAGGGGAACCAAACACCTGACCAGAGGACCAATCAGAAAACTGGATTTTTAAAAGTCAGGGGTGGGAATTGGGGACTCTGAGTCTTTTGTTCCCCGCCTATAGTGAAACAGCTTTTCTTCTATCTCCAATCTTCTTTCTAACATTCTACTACCAAAGTGTGAGACCAAAGGTGCAAAGCAATAGGCTGTTATATGCTTTGTTTTGTATTTACATGTGTGTTTGCTGGTACGATTTAAAATTGGGCTATCTTTTTTAAATCAGACTGTTTATTCCTATTTTCTTATAAGCAATATCCCTGTATTGATCTCTTAATGCAGTGTTTAGTTTATATGCATTTTCTTTCTTTTTATATAAAGTTTTCTTTTTAAGACCTGGTTGAGTTTTTTTTTCCTCTGGTTAAAGCTATGACGGAGGGAGGGGGAAAATCTCTTGGTGTGTTAGCTTTGACTAGGTTTGAATGCATAGCCTCGAGGGAGGTAAATAGCCCTCGCTGTTTGTATTCAAGGAGTTAAGTACAGTATCGCCCAGGCAAATCCAGGAAGGAAAAGCTGGGGAGGAGATAAAGAGGGGACAAGGAGCTTGTTTTCCCTTTGGTGGGAGACCCAGGGGGTTCTGGGTCTTGGGGGTCCCCCAGGGATAGGTTTGGGGAACCCCGGAAGGTTATCAAGAGCCTGGAATCTTGATTGGTGGCAGCGATATCAGATCCAGGCTGGTACAAAGCTTGGGGGAGTTCATGCTAAGCCCCCATATTTTGGACGCTAAGGTCCAGATTTGGGACAGAGGCTTTATCACAGCCTGCCTCGGCTCTGAGTTGTTTGTCTCAGGCGAAGCCCTCCAGGGCAGGGAGCAGGTCTGCGTGTGTTTGGGAAAAAGGGCCCATTTGCAGCACTACAGACATTAGGAGTTCTAGCAATTAATTGCTCGGGGGGGCATTTTAACAATTCACAGCAAACTGGTCCCCTGCCCACCGCCAAGTGCGTTTATTGCTCGTGACCATTTCATTTTGTATCTCAGCAGAGGGAGCAGGGAAGGGCTAATTGTACCGGGTGGGGAAAGGTCTGAGCAAATGAAAGAGCAAACAAAGCAAATGGTAACGTGTATGGCAAGTGTGCAAGACAATCTCCACCTTAGCCGCACGGCAGGCCCAACAGCCCTGTGGTGAGCGCACTGCACTAGCAGATGTACATTGCCCAGGCTGGTTACAGAGAAGCAGGGCTGTTGTTCTGCTGCCCCAGGTACAAAGCCCCAGGGCCCACCGCTTCCACTGCTAGGGAGAAGTCGGTTTGGCTTACAAAATCCAGTCATTTGCAAACAGATGCATACAAATGCACACACAAAGCAGGGACGTACAGACACATGCAACCGCACTGACGGACACACCACTATCCAAACCTACACACACTTCACCCCACACACATACACAACCCATGCTAAAGCAGGGACACACACAGCCACATGCAAATACATTCACAGACTCATGCAGATGTCCAGCCACACCTATCCAAATGTAGATGTACACGCACACACACAGAGCCCTCAATCCCATTGAGTGACACTTTTTGTCATGGCAAGTTCTGCAAGTGTTGCCAAAGTGTAAGAAACAGACAAACCCCGCACTGGTCTCTGTCCGAGGAGCGTCTGACCCCCCAAAGGCAGGACTATACATTGTTTGGGGTTTGCTCTCCTGGGTCCATTTGTCGTCAGTGCTCATTACTGTCTGCACCGTGACGTGATACAGTCCCTCTCCTTTCCCAGGGGTCAGGCATTGCTTTTGATGACATGTTTGTCTATGATCCCTGACAGTGTAACGAACTCTTGTTCTTTTCCTCCCTCATATTTGGGACACTGGAGTAGACAGTGCTGTGGTGTCTCTATCTCTCTTCTGTCCTATGGGTTGCACCGTCACTCTCTTCTGGCTTGGGACCACGCTTTGTGCCACTCGATATTCACCTCTTGTGATGGTCACTGCTTCCTCCACCCCACCTGCCCAATGCAGGTGCGAACTCACCCACCCACAAATGCAGAGATGCACAGCCACCTGCAAAAACCCCAGCAGATCCACACAGACACAAACCCCAGCATGGATACCCCCTCACAGTCACCCGGATTGTCAAAGGAGCTCTGCACGCCGGGTGCTAAAATGCTTTTCACAGTCGTGCCCTGCTTGTAGGTGTTGAGCCCGTGAGAATCTGGCCCTCGGCCCTTTGGAAGAGCCGGCCCCACAACAGCCACCTGGGGTCTGGACTCAGGGAAGTTCAAATTCCCTGCTGTCGCCCATGCTTTCCACCTGAGTTTTGGGAGCCAGCTCCAGACAAGCGTCCACCCCTGCAAACAAAAAATAATCTCAGTATTGGCTTCTGAGCCACTTTCAGGTTTTTCTTGCCAGCACTAGCTCCCCATTTCCTGGGGCCTTGCTAATTGTTCCTGCTACCCTTCCCCCCAAGGGGACTTAAATATTAAAAATTCCTTCAAGTGTGAACTCCCCCCTCACCCTGGAGCCCTTCTCTCCCACCCCCTCTCCCACTTGAGTCGTCAAAACCTACCAAAACTGAAACAAGTGGATTAAGACCAATTAGTGGGAAATGTACATGATGTCACTGTGCTGGCTTGATTGAGGGTAATAGGGAGGCAATCCACTTATTACCTTTTACAGCAATCAAATCAAAAGAGAACACATCATTACACAGCGCTTAGTAAATAATTGCCCTTGGAGCCTGTTAATGCTCTTAAGCATTGTCTCTAGTTTAGAGAGGAAAGCTCCGCAGAGCAAATCACGATTTACTGAGCAGGGGAGGCAGGTTATCAATCTCTCAGCAGCCTCCTGTGCCGGCTTGTCTCAGCTTTCAGAGAGGCCTTAAAGGAATGCTGCTGAGTTTGGAGCTATGAGAGTCTTTTATTCAGGCAGTATCCAGCGATTGGGTGCCATACCTTTAAACAGTTGTGAGCCCTCCAGTGATGCTCACTGTTTCAGAAGTCACCAGACCGCCCCACTCCAGCCCCACCAGTGCAGTTCTGTGTATCTGTAGCTGGGCCCAGAGTTAAAATGGTTATTTGGACTTCACATTGCATTTGCTGGGTAAAGGTGTCATACCTCAAGGTGTCATTCGCAGTTAGCTACAGAGAGCTCTGGGGAGAACAGGGCACTAGGAGTTAGCGGGACCTGAGTTTTCACCTTCGCTCTGCCAGGGGCTCCCTATGTGACCTTGGTCAAGTCACTTCATGTTGCTAGGCCTCAATTTCCCCATCTGAACAATGGCGATAATAACAATTATCCACCTCGCAAGGGGGTTGTGAGGGTTAATCCATGCATGTTTGTACAGAGCGCGGCAGGAATAAAGCGCTATAGAACTGCTGAATGTTCATCCGGGATGCCAAAAGGCGCCATTTGGCTAACAGATGTGGGGGTAGGAGAGGAGCTAGAGATTGGGGGCTAGCTTTTTAAGAGCAGGCTGGCCTGGGAACCCTTGGCAGGGTATAATAGATGCTAGCAGGAAGGCAACCTGACGAAGGAAAGAACCACAGATGCTGCCATAAGACATGAAGGCCGAGGCAGGGAATCCGGTTTGGGAGTACAATCTGTGCCTGAGGTGCAGGGCGCTGGCTTTGTGTCTCCGAGCCTGGGCTGGTTTCACTCTCCGAGCACTGGGATGCTGATGACCCCGTAGCACTGAGGGATTTGGAGGGCCTAGTGTTGCTCTCATTCGCTTCACACAGCCTCCTTGACTGCACGGGGCCGAACTTGGTCTGACCTGAGACTCATCCCCACCGGGTGGTTTGCAGGCTGTTACCAGGGTGGCTCAACGGGTGCAAGCAGAGTAAAGGGGTGGAAATGAGCCAGTCGGTTCTGTTGGTGGGACTGGCCTGCAAGGCAAGACAAAGTCCATGACAGTCTGGAGCAGGGTAAAATTCTGCACTGGAGCAACTGACCAGAGAGATCTTTGCCATCTCCGGCTTCACTGCTGAGGGGCTGTTTGCCCCTCCCCCCAGTCTAGTGTCTCCCATTAGCATGAGTGGAAACTCACAGCTTCCAGCTATACAGATGCTTTTATTAACAGCATTACTAGCCCCTCTCTCTCGCCGAGATTAATTCTTGTCACTGGCTAGTCCAGCCTCTCTTGGTCACCATGTCACGGTGTCCACTCCCAAGGAGGCTCTGCTACAGGCAGGCTGTTGGAGCCCCGATACTGGGCAAGGTGGACCGGGCTCTGACCCAGCATGGAGGCTCTTATGAGCCAGCCACATTCAGGGGATTGAGGTGAGTTTAGTGCTGAGTCCAAAGCCCCCTGAACAGGTACAGCCCAGGCAGCAGCATGAGCATTGTCCACCCTGCTGTGCTAACATGCCTCAGTGCTGATGGTCTCTTTGTTGCCTTGCACGATCCCATCAGCCTGTATCCACTGGTTGTCTCTTGTCTTATACCAGAGTTGTCAGCTCTTTGGGGCAGGGACCATCTCATTGTTCTGTGCTTGTATAGTGCCTAGCACAAGTGGGGGGTGTGGATTTCACTTCATGACTCAATGGGGACCATGCAGCTGAACTCATGTGAGACCGTGAGGATGGACCAACGATTCACCTTCACTGGATGCCGTGTGAGTTGAGACCCCTCTGCACTAGCAACAGCAACAATGAGCTTGTGTAGGACACAGCCAGCCTGGAACAAGAACCCAGCAGGTTTCTATCCATGCACAGGAGCTAGGGACCGGGCCCCAGGCCCAGGCCCCTCTCCCTTGTACAGCCACTGGCCATTCCTAATGAAGCGTCCACTTGTTTGTGTGAATGTCCTGCAACCTCTTTTTCAAAGATAGGAATGTGGTTAAAGGAGCTGCGTTGACAGCCCTGGAGCCCAAAGTCCTTCTCATGAGCTGCACAATCCTCCCCAAGACCTGCACTTGAGGGACCCCCTGCAAGAGGGGCTCAGCCTCACTGGCCTAATTAACCTTTGGTCTGAGACTCCCAGTACAGGACAAGGTTAATGACATTTGCGATGGTGTCAGTCCTGCATCTCATCTCCTTGTATAAATGCTTATGCAGCCTTACTGACAAGGGGAGGGATAACTCAGTGGTTTGAGCAGTGGCCTGCTAAACCCAGGATTGTGAGCTCAATCCTTGAGGGGGCCATTTAGGAAATAGGGGTAAAAATCTGCCTGGGGATTGGTCCTGCTTTGAGTAGAGGGTTGGACTGGATGACCTCCTGAGGTCCTTTCTAACCCTGATACTCTATGAGAAATGTCATTAGTTGGGGGGTGGTCTACTCCAGTCCTGGCCAGCTAATCAGTGCAGAAGTAGAGTGATTGGCATGGTGCAATGAACATTTCAGCCAGCTGCTAAAGGCCCCCTCCAATTTTTGGACCTTGATATTAAAGCAGTTGCTGAGCTGATCCATTCTGCACAAAATGATCCTGGTCCCTTCACTACTGATGAAATCCACAGAACTGTAAAGACGCTTACGGGAAATATGGTGGCAGGAATCTGTGGAATTTCTGCATAACAAAGGCTGGACTAGCTATTCTTTTATGGCTGCAGACACTGTTCAGTATCAGCTGGGAAACAGGTCAGTCCCATCCTACTGGCAAAAGGCATTATTTTATTGCTTTGGAAATGTAAAGATAGCAAATTGAATTGTTGTAACTATCGTGGCATTACTCCTTTACCCGTCCTGGGGAAAATTTTTCCTCTATCTTGTTGGCCCAAGGCACGAATATCAAGAAGACCACAACAAGCTGTTCCCAGCCATTCCACGATGGAGCAAATCTTCACAGCGTGCCAGCTTTTTGAGAAAGTTCAAGAATTCAAGCTCTCCATTCACATTGTCTTTGCGGATATCAAGGACACGTTTGACTCTGTGGACAGGGCACTGCTGTGGCTGATCTTGAAATTCACAGGCCTCCCTGACAAGCTCTGTAGAACATTCTGTCCGGCGGCTCCTCAAGCCATGTTCTTGTAGCTGGGAAAAGTCCTGCCTTTTTCTGAATTAGGTCAAGTGTTCAGTAAGGTTGTGTTGTTGCCCCACAACTCTTTCATGCTGTCATAGACTATGTGCTTTTTCAGACTCTACGCAAATGAGGTTTAGGCAGACATCTTGATGATGCTGGTTCTGCCAAGGAGATGGCTCTAGGTGCTGAATCAATGAACAAGCTAGTTGTGACACTGAAAGCCTGGAAAGCTCAGCAGCAAAAATTGGCCTGAAAATTATTCTTCTGGTTAGCTATTTTGAACATGCTGCAGGCTCTAGCATCTCAGTGAGAGACCACCCAGTTGAGATTGTCAGTGATTTCACCTGCCTCAGCTCTGTTGTTGATAACATGGGTGGCATCAAGAAAGAACTTGAAGCCTGCACTGCAGAATCATCATCAGTAATGGAACACCTCATTAAGAGTGTCCTTAATAAGTAGAGAGATGAAGCTGAGGCTATACAATGCTTTTGTGGTCAGTATTCTGACCTATGAGACTGAAACATGAATTGAAAAGAAGTTGGACACCAGTCAGATGAAGCATCTCTGAATGATTGAAAACATCCAATGGTAGTTAATTCAAGTTGAACAAAGAGGCCCTCTTCCTAACTAAACAGGTCCCACCTTCTCAAATGGTCACCCAGTTCTCTCCAAGGTGGCATGGTCATCTGTGCCGAATGCCTACTGACTGCCCTACGAGAATCATCTTCAGGTTTGACCCAAGGAAAACATGATGGAAAAGACCCCCTCAGAAGACCTAAAACTCAAAGGCTGGACAGCATCAACAGATACCTGCCCTCACAGGCATCCTACCTCATAACATGCTCAGGACAGAACATCATGGAGGTGCATGATGCACTGGTGGCCTCTACACTGTCCAGCCAACAGTATAGAACTAACCTACCTGGCCTGTTAGTCTCAGGCAGTAAATTGGACATATGGGGTGCTTTGATGGACCTGATGTATGTGGTGCTCTGGTTCCTAGGGATACGGGGAAGGTGGATAGTGCTTGCTGCAGGGCTTGGTATTTGTGAGACAGCTGCTATGTTGAAGCCCAAGCACAGGAAATCCCAGATGCACATATGCCCCCTCAGTGTCTTGGAAGGATGGGTTGGATTTGCTATTGGAGGGAGTTCTGCTTGGCTCTGGCTAAGTCTCCCCGCATAGGGATGGTTTTTAACTGCAAATCCAGTTGCGATGGCTTTAGTGCAGGACAGGCCGCAGGGTCAGAGCGGGGCTGTGTGAGAACCTGCAGCTCCCACCAAAAGCAATGGGAGTGATCTCTAGTGATTTCTAATGTGTCCGTCCCCATCCAGTGTAGGCGCCTCAGAGCGTCCAGCTCTTCGTAGCTTCCCACCATGCTGGGAATGAAGAAGAGTTCTTGAAAGCCTAAACGACTCCCACCTGCACTATTCATCTGCTTGGCTCCCAGAGCAGGAGGTTAGAGCTGGGGCACTAAGTGTCTGCTTCTGCTAATTGCAGGTAAAGATGCAAAGTGGCTTTGATTTGTGGGGAGGTGGAGAAAGCCTCAGAGCTCCACAGTGCAGTGATCAATACCATGACGAGAGTGGCTTCTGCTCCTGGAGAAGCCAGCACAGGAGTCTGGACCGCAGGCTCTGAGCCTTCCTGTGTTCCGGCCGCCTGGCGTATCTGGTCTGTTAGCAGTGCCTCTGGCTTGCCATAAATGGCTTTTGACAGGAATCCGTCTTTTGGTAAGTGTTTCTGCAGGGCCAGATCTGCAGGGATTTGCTGGTGCCCAGCTGCATTCTCAGAGCTTGGCCAAGGAGACTCTGCAATGGCAGCTGCCCGCATGTGTTCCCATCAGCAGGATGCTGCTGCAGAGATATGCCCTGGAAAAGGAGAGACCCGGGGACCTGCTGCTAAAGTACGGGGAGCTCTCAGCAAGGGTGGCCCAGGAGGAGGAGAAACTGCAAAGGAGAACTGGCACCAGGAACAGTCTGGAAGAGGAGCTGCAGGGATACTTCCCTCGCCCTTCATCTCCCAGAGAAAGGCCCTGAGGGTGGGAACCTGCAGAGAGCTTGAGCAGTTCTAACCTATGGCTCTTTAATGCACCCATCCCCAGAATCTGTACACCAGGGGTCGGAAACCTTTCAGCAGTGCTGTGCCAAGTCTCCATTTATTCACTCTAATTTAAGGTTTCGCGTGCCAGTCATATATATTAACATTTTTAGAAGGTCTCTTTCTACAAGTCTATAATATATAACTAAACTATTGTTGTATGTAAAGTAAATAAGGTTTTTAAAATGTTTAAGAAGCTTCATTTAAAATTACATTAAAATGCAGAGCCCCCTGGACCAGTGGCCAGGACCCGGGCAGTGTGAGTGCCACTGAAAATCAGCTCGCGTGCCGCCTTCGGAGCACGTGCCATAGGTTGCCTACCCCTGCTGTAGACCTAGGTTGGATATTTCGGGAAGTCTGGGCTGATGTATGGGTCTGGCTGGAGACCAGGCCCACCAGAGGGATTTCTTGGGGGTTCATTCCAGATCATGTGGAGCAAACCTGGACAGAGGCTCCCACAGCTCCTGTGTCAAGAGCATTAACCTCTTGGCTCTAACTGTGATGCAAGCTCAGGCTGCTGACTGCATCCCAGCACCTGCCATCCATGCTGTAGGAGAGGAGCTTCCGGAGTGCGAGGCTGCTCTTACAGCGCTGTGCCACTCTCCTCGTATTTAACACATAGAGGCTGGGCTGGGGAGGCAGTATGGTCTCATGGCTCAGCACTAGACTGGGAGTCTGGAGACCTGAGCTCTGGTCCTGCCACTGCCCTGCTGGGAGGCCTTAGGTCAATCACTTCCCCTTGCTGTGCCTCTGTTTCCCTCCCACCCTTTGCCTTGCCTGTTTAGGCTGTAAACGTGCCAGGGCTGTCTCTCTTTGTACAGCTGTACAACGCCTGCCTAGCACAGTGGGGCCTGATCTTGCTTGGTGCCACTTTTATCCCAATATTCATAATGGTCCCAGCTCACTGGAACCAGCTCCATGCAAGTCTAAGCCCAGGGTCTCAAGGTTGGGGTCACCAGCAGGGACTGCTCAGATGGCTTGGGCCATTGCCTGAACCCCAACCTCCTCATCACCATCTCTGCACTTGAAGTTAGACAGTTTTTGCCAAGGGACTGGCATCCTGCCTGTCATCTCAACCCCCAGCAGGAGGGAGGTACCAACAGCATGAAACAGGCCTGGCCAGGTAGAACTGCTCAGCTGACTATGCCCCCTCCCCCAAGACCATGTGGGGCGGCAGGGGTAAACCCAGATCCTCCCGCTCCAAAAGTACTGGCCCTGTCATTGGAGGTAACCAAGAATCCCTGTCAACTGTTGACAGTACAGGGTGTATGACACAGAGCTCAGGGGTACAGATTCCAAGCAGTAGAGGGTGACAGAGACACACTCACACGCACCAGGAGGTTACAGTATTAGCATGGTAAAAATAAGTGGCACTTTAGTAGCAGCCGTTAGCACACAGTCGCTGAGCTCTTTGCAAACATTGGTCCATTAAGTCAGCCTGTAGCCCTGCCAGCCAGCTCAGCATTAGTGCCTGGGTTTTACAGAGGAGAGAGTTGAGGCACAGAGTTAAAGAGCTAGTTTTACCTAACTCCCATAGACATCAATAGGAGTTAGGCACCTAAATACCTTTACAAATCAGGGCCAAAGTGACTTGTGAGTCAAGGAGAGTACAAGGAAAGAGCCCAGGAGTCCTGATTCATGCTCCTCTGTTCTAACCACCACATGCATGGATATCATGCAGGTGAGAGTGTGCCAGTGCTCAGCCTCTCTTTCCTGCTTTGAGACAGCCCTAGGCTGAGCTCTTCCTGGGATAGATACCAAAAAACCCGCAGCAGTTGAGAGACCTGACGTGCCAGTCCATGTGCTGTTGTGCCTGGGCTGCTCCCATAGGGAATTAGGCTCCTGCAGCCATTCCCCTGGCAGGGCCGACACACTGCATCTCGCTGACGGAAGGGTGGGAGGAGGCGGGCAGGCCTGGCCCATTCTCTGGGAATTTTGGCTGGCAGATGATATGCTTGACTTTGTTCTGTGAAACCCAGCATGTTTCCTGGTGAGGTGTGGGGCCCGTGTTCTGATGGACAGTGGTTCCTGCTGAGCTGGGGAACGTTACTGTTGGAGATGTTGGGCACTGCCTGTCTCCTCGTGTTCCTCCCTTTCTCTTCTCAGTGGTACACAGCCCCATCACCCAGTGCTTCCCAGAACGTGGCCAGTGCTAGCACGGCTCTCCCACCCCAGCCCGCTGGCCGAACTGCATGTGGCACAGCCTCGGTACCGGTCTCTGGAGCCCCTGCCCCCATGCCAGGGCATGCTGTTGCCTGGCTACTCTCACCTGTGGTGCTGTATTTGTCTTGCCTATGTTTCATGGTTCTGCTTATGAGTTACAGCTGGGTGTTCAATCTGCTCATTAGCCTTCCAAATACCCCATGCTGCCACCAGGGAAGGCTCCTAGACTGAGCATCCCCATGGCCACCCTCCACCCAGCAATTCCCCTTCTGTGGGGGTGAAAAACCTTACGATCCCCAGAGCTGGCTGCCCAAGAAATGACCAGAGGGAGCATTTAGCAGCTTCTTTCCCAGGCAGAGGAAAAGGCTGGAATTGCCTGGGTTAGGATTTAATGCTAATGAGCTCACTGCTGTAGTGACTAAGGGCATGATTTTCCATCACACTGCAGACGCTTTGTGCCACGGTGTCAACGTGTCTGGCTACTGGGGAATTCCCCTGGTGAAGAAGGAATCCTTATGTGGGACACAGCCAGGGTAAAGGCTACCTGCAGCTCTGGCATAGGGGGCAGGTAGGAGACATAACGGGGGAAAGGGGATGTAACTGGAACATGTCTACACTCTGGCTATTTCTGGGGTTAGGACAGCCTGGCCTTGGGGCTGCTCTAATGTACGCCAGGGCAGGCCCCATGATGGGGGAGCACAGAGGAGTGTTGTGATGCATGGCTAGAAATGGTTAAACAACCTGCAAAATAAATAACCCTCAAAAGCCATGCGGTGAGATAATATTTCTGTTTTTGTGTATTTTTTACGTATGTATGAGTAGGGTCAACAATGTACTCAACAGTCCCTGTCTATGCTGTATTCTGATAATTCATTTAAATGAATTGTAAACACGGGCTAATTCGGTATTCATCTCTCTTTGAAATGTATAGCACAGTCCCCTCGGGGGACTGTGACAGTCAGCAGCGACCCCCAAACACTTAATAGCTTTATAATAGCTGGCAACCATTAGGGGAAATTGGACACCTCACAGACACAGTAGCCTGAACTTTTGAACTGTCTTCCCTTATTGGTCTTAAGGCAGTTGAAGCTGGTCCTAAGCCAGTTTTTGCTAAGCAAATTGCAAAAGTGCAGGGTTTGCTAACCACCAATCAAATGCTAACACAACCAAAGCCTGTGTGTGAGTGTGTATAAAAGATTCTTGGTTTTTGTATAAAGTAGAGTCTTTGTACCATGATATAAAACTCTCCTTTCTTCTGCAGAATAAAGCAACCTTTCCTTATCCCTGTCTGGCTGTCATTGGCTCTCAGCTAGGCAGACCCGACATTTCAGTAACATAGGGTCAACAATGTACTCAACAGTCCCTGTCTATGCTGTATTCTGATAATTCATTTAAATGAATTGTCAACACGGACTATCTCGGTGTTCATCTCTCTTTGAAATGTATAGCAAATAATCTGTGAATGGTGGAGCAACAAGCAAATGGCTTTACGTTAATTCTATAGCAAAGTACCAGTGATGGACTTCCTTCAAAGTCAGCCTAATTACCTTTTGTTCCGCGAGGAACTCCCAACTTGTCAAAATACATGAAATTGTATAATAGATCCTTGGGTCCTGATTCTGTCGTCTCAGATCCACTTAGGTTTCATCAGGGGAAGTTTGAGTCACAAGACTGAGGTCCCAGTTATGCCAGCATGCCCTGAATATGAGATTTGGACATTGGACTATGACCTATGAACTGAGTTCTAAAGGAACTCTTTGCAGCTACGAAGCTTCCCATCTCTGCTATGAATCTGCACCTCAATGGATGGAACTCATGTCTGTATATATATTGATCTTTTAACCATACTCTCTCTCTTTTGTTTTTTCATACATTTTAGTTCAGTTAATAAGAATTGGCTGTAGTGTGTATTTGGGTAAGATCTGAAACATTCATTAACCTGGGAGGTAACGTGTCCGATCCTCTGGGATTGGTAGAATCTTCATATGATGAAATAAGATTTACAGAAATTTTCATCATATTTGACGTGGGTACGTGGATGGAGGCCTGAGACTGGATCATAGACTCATAGACTCATAGGTCAGAAGGGACCAATATGATCATCTAGTCTGACCTCCTGCACAAAGCAGGCCACAGAACCCTACCCCTCTACTTCTGTAACAACCCCTAACCTATGCCCGAGTTATTGAAAGTGGGACGGCTCGATACCTTCCTCTGCAGCCGTGGGTTGAGAGATAGCAGCCCTACCACAGAAACCCCTGCCTGGGAAAATTGAGGACACTACAGCTCGAGTAGACGAACCGGCTACTGGCGGAATGACGAGTAGTGGGTCAGAGTCTTTTAGCCTCTTGGTAGTCCATCCCACACTAGATTGGGTCAGTTTATGGAAGAAACCATGGGCAATTTAATTCAAGCACCCCTCCGGGTCATCCCAGTTCCAACGACAGAAGGGGAATGTTGTGGACCATCACGTTCATGTTCCGTTTACCACAGCGGACCTTATGAATTGGCAAACCACTACGCCTCGCCTCAGGGATGACCCGGATGTCATCCATAGGCGATTCCGTACCATTTTCCAGTCTCATAATCCTGATTGGCAAGATGTGGGCCAACTTTTGGATTGTTTGTTAAGCACAGAGGAGAAGGAGCGGGTCCTTCGGGGTGCCCGGGCTGCCACGTGGAAGCCGGTGGCCATTCCTGTGACCTTATAACCCTTGCTAATCCGGCCCAATGGAACCCGAATGATCCGGCCCACCAGGCGAATTAAAGAGATTCCGGGACTGCATTTTAATAGGTATCAAACAGGCAGGCGAGAGAACTCTGGATTGGTCAAAAGTTCATAATACTGTGCAAGGAAAGAGGAGCACCCTTCCGATTTTTATGAGAGACTTTGTAAAGCATTTTGTACCTATATACTAACCTAGACCCCAAGACCACGGACGCACAGTCCACGGTCCAGAGGGTAACCTAGGGAGGGAAATGGTTTATTCCCCTTTGTTGTGAGACTCAAGGAATCTGAGTCTTGGGGTCCCCAAGAAAGGTTTTGGGGGACAGAGTGTACCAGACACTGGAATTTCTGGTTGGTGGCAGCACTACAGGATCTAAGCTGGTAGTTAAGCTTAGAGGATTCATGCTAGTATCTCATTTTCTGGACGCTAAGGTTCAGATTTGGGAAAGAATACTATGACAATTCCTCAGGGTGGAAGCCATAGCACGTGAGGAAGCCCTGAGGTTGTATTAAGATCCTTCTGTTCCGTCCCCTGTAGAGGTCAGTGTAAGCAGAGATTGCTGCCTTGAATTTTTTGGATTAAACCATTATTCCCTCCTTCTTTCTGTTTAATTCTCTATTTGAGTGCCAGAAAGGGGGATGGGTGGGTCTCAGCAGAAACCCTCTAAGGATAGCCCTTTGGATTACATGTTAAATAAATGGCCTTTACCCAGTGTTCAGAAAGGAATGTCAAAGAGAAACCGTTTATTCTTGTCTTCTGAACTCTGGGGCTGCCCTCTCCACTGTTACTGTCAAGCTGAAGAAGGGAAGCCTCATAAATAAAAGTATTCCAGTAATGGGGATAGGCTGAAAGCCATTTAACTATTCTGTGTTGTAGGAGGCTACTGTGAAAATTTCTGATGTCTCCGCCTCCCATGCCTTTTTGCTAGCTCCGGATTCCCCAGTTAACCTCTTGGGCAGAAACCTGTTGTGTAAATTGCATGCTCAGATCTTTTTTTTCAGATAACAGGATTGTCCTCTGGTTACCTCAAAACCAACTTCCCCAGCTGCGTGCTGTTCTAACCCAAGCTTCAGAGGACTCAATCCTGCTTGCGGACCCGATCCTACCCGAGCAACTCAAACAGGAGATAAAAGCCTCCCTATGGGGCACTTTAAAAACAGACTTGGGCACTCTCTGGACAAAACCAGTGTGTATAACCTTAAAGCCAGGCATTGTAATTCCTCGAATTCATCAGTACCCCATCCCTCAGGAAGCTCTGCTAGGCCTCCGGAACTTTATCTCCACATTCCTGCGGTTGGGAGTGCTAGTTCGCACCAAGTCTCCTTTCAACACCCCCATTCTCCCAGTCAAAAAATCTGACACGGATCCAGAGGGAAAACCGGTATACCGATTTGTCCAGGACTTGCATGCAGTGAATAAAGTCGTTCAGGCTAAACACAACGTGGTACCTAACCCTCACACTATTCTGACTGCCATTCCAACAGGTACTGCTTGCTATTCAGTAATAAACTTGTGTAATGCTTTTTCAGTATTCCCCTAAATCAAGACAGCTGGGATATCTTTGCATTTACATAGATGGATCCAGAGACCGGAAGGGCAAAATAGCTGATCTGAACTCTGCTACCACAAGAATATGTTAAATTGCCAACCATTTTCTCCTCTATCCTGACACGCAATTTAGCTGATATTAAGCTACCTGGTCGGTCCACTTATCTCTTGTATGTGGATGACGTCCTGGTTTGTTCTCCTGATCAGGTATGCAGCCCAATTTCAGTCCTTACCCGCTGAGGTACCTGCTCACTGGATCCAGCCAGGGGATTGGGTCTATGTAAAAGAGTGGAAAATCGAGCCTCTCCAACCCCGATGGGTTGGCCCTTTTCAAGTCTTTCTTTCTTCCCACACTGCAATTCGAGTAAGGGAAGAGAATACCTGGATCCACCACACCCGAATCAAGCTAGCCCCTAGGCTGGGGCCAGAAGACAACATCAAACTTCGAGGGAGCACTGCCAGCTTTTCCCACCGCAACCCGGAAAAGCCAGAAGCAGATGATACCTGGAAAACTGAACCTCTCAAGGAACTAAAGCTTTTGTTCCAATGAACAAAATCCTGAGACCTTGTGACTATGGGTTCTCAGACGATGCTGCGGTGGCTATTATTTCTGAGCCTGCCCCTTGTACAAGCTAACCCGCACCCAGCTGCTAAACCTCTTCAGCGACTGGCCACGTTGGGACATTTGTCTGACTGTTGGTTGTTCTGAGGAAGGAATAGGACTGTGAGCTGTACCTTTAAACCTCTCTGAAACTCTCTGCCTACAAGTGGTGCAAAAAGCTAAAGTAGTGGTGGAAAGGAGAATACCAGTCCAATAAGTATGGGAAAAGTCTGAGGTTTGGCATCATAGTTGGAAGGCCCAAGGGGTCACTCTTTTCAATATCCTTGGGTTTGGGTATAAGCTGGCTCTATGTTTTGAGGCTGTTGACGGAACCGAGAAGAAACTGGGTTACATTCCCTTAGAAGCCTGCGATCAAACCCTTAGGTTTAGCGTTAAAAATGGAATCTTCTACCCCTTAAAAATTGGTGTAAACACCCAGAGTCCTCCCTGCCAGTTTCAAAAGGCCTATATTGTGAAATTAACAGGCAAACGTTATCAAGGGGAGTGGTTTCCTTCGTTCCTTCCCTTGGGTCCCATAAATAAAACCCATGCATATTATATGGATGTCTCCTCTGGTATTTTATCACCTCACTCATCCCTTGTAACAATTTCTGAATGCCAGGGGGTGCTAGAAAGCTTTTTATCACACTTGTTTGCTGTTACATACTGTGGGGGTATCTTAAACAACACCCACGCCATGGGACATTTAAATGCATCCCATTGGCGGTGCCAGGGCCGGGTATTTGGCAACTCCAAACATCAAGATGTTAGGGTAGATTGGCGCCACCGAGTAGCAGGAAGCTCCCTCATCCTTTATTTACAAAGCCCCGGTCTGTATTTTATTTGTGGCCATAATGCTTATAAAGCTCTCCCTCCGGGTTGGCATGGCCGGTGTTGTGTGGCCAAAGTATTACCAGACGTTCAAGCAAACACCACACTGGACTCACGCCAAATCCTCAACCTAAAAACTTATTCTCACAAGCTCTTCACATGCTTAAAAGGGACTCGGGTTAAACATGCCGAAAACCCCCTAGTAATCAGGCAAACGGGATTTCATTCCTTTATACGTGGACTTATTCCTGGACTGGGGGTAGTAGAGCTGAAAAGGGCAATGGTAAACATTTCTGCAGAACTTGAAAGAGCAGCTAATGCTTCCTTGGATGCGTTCCAAAAGTTACAACAAGAAATCAATAACATAGCAGAAGTGACACTGCAAAACAGGCATGTGCTAGATGCCATGAATGCTGAAGTAGGGGGGGCCTGTGCTCGCATTGAAAAAAAATGCTGTTTTTATATTAATCACTCTGGTTTAATTGAGGAGGATTTGCAGGCCATCAAGGATGCAGCTGTTGTTTTCCACACTGTATTTCTTAATCATACCCTTAATTTTGAGGACCTCCTCCCAGACCTTGGGTCATGGTTTACTGGCCTTTTCTGTAAAATTGTCAAATAAATTATTTTCTTTCTTTTTTTTCCATTTGTCGTTTGGGTAATGTTGCAATGTGCAAAATGTTTGTGTAGTGCTGTTACTAAGGGCTCTACTGTCTGTAGGAGAACACAGTCTCTCTCCCTCCAGCTTAATTGCAAATTGCATATCAGGCCTGACAATTTGGATTGTCAGGCCCGAAGGGGGGGACTATGACAGTCAGCAGAGCCCCCCGAACAGCTAGTAGCTTTATAATAGCTGGCAACCATTAGGGGAAATTGGACACCTCACAGACACAGTAGCCTGAACTTTTGAACTGTCTTCCCTTATTGGTCTTAAGGCAGTTAAAGCTGGTCCTAAGCCAGTTTTTGCTAAGCAAATTGCAAAAGTGCAGGGTTTGCTAACCACCAATCAAATGGCTAACACACCAAAGCCTGTGTGTGAGTGTGTATAAAAGATTCTTGGTTTTTGTGAGTAAAGTAGCAGTTTTTGTACCATGGTACAGAACTCTCCTTTCTTCTGCAGAATAAAGCAACCTTTCCTTATCCCCTGTCTGGCTGTCATAGGGCTCTCAGCTAGGCAGAGCCTCCGAGCAATTTTCAGTACCATAGGGTCAACAATTTACAATCACGTCCTTGTCGATGCTGTATATCTGATAATTCATTTAAATGATTGTTCAAACAGGCAATTTTTCGGTTGTTCATGGGGACCTTCTCTGTGACTGTATAGCAAATAATATGTGAATGGTGGCAGGCACAAGCAAATGGCTTACCAAACGTTAATTCTATCAGCAAAGTATCCAGTGACGGACTTCTCTTACGTTCAGCCTAAATTACCTTTTGTTCGGCGAGGAATACCAACATGTCAAAATACGCTGAAATCGTATAATTGATCCTTTGGTCCTGCATTGATGTTCTGTCTCGATCCAGCTCTTGGTTTCATCAGGGGAAGTTTGAGTCACAAGACTGAGGTCCCCAGGGTTAGGCCAGGCACGCTCCTGAATATGAGATTTGGACATTGGCATGACTTATGACCCTAGTGAAAATGAGGTTCTAAGAGGAACTCTAATTGGGCAGCTACGACAGCGTCGCAATCTCTGCTATCTTGCAATCTGCCTCAATGGACGGAAATCAATGTCTGTTATACTATATCTGATTAATCTTTTAACGCATACTCTTTCTCTTTGTTTTTCACGCAATCAACTATTTTAAGCTTTCAGTTATATAAGATTTGCCTAGTAGTGTGTATTTGGGTAAGATTATGAACATCAGTTAAACCTGGGGAGGATTTACCGTGTCCTACCAGCGTGCCTGCTTTCTCTGGATTGGTAGAATACTTCATATGATGAAAGAAAGATTTACCAGAAAATTTTCCATCATAATTTTGACGTGGGTACGTGGATAGGAGGACTTGAGACTGGATCTATAGCTCATAGACTCATAGGTCAGGAAGGGGACCAATATGATCATCTAGTCTGACCTCCTGCCACAAAGCAGCCACAGAACCCTACCCATCCACTTCTGTAACAAACCCCTAACCTTATGTTCCGAGTTATTGAAAGTCTTCAAATTTGTGGTTTGAAGACCTCAAGCTGCAGAGAGTCCCCAGCGAAGTGACCCATGCCCCACGCTGCAGAGGAAGGCGAAAAACCTCCAGGGCCTCTGCCAATCTGGCCCTGGAGGAAAATTCCTTCCCGACCAAATATGGTGATCAGCTAACTAACCTAAGCAGGGGCAAGACTCACCAGGCCACACTCCAAGAAAGAGTCTCTGCAGTAACTCAGATCCCATTCCCATTCCCACATCCCAGTCACAGAGCCATTGAGGCAGACTTATCTGGATAACCAAGATCAATGCCCAAATTAAAACTATCCTATCTACCATCCCTTCCATATAACTTATCAAGCTAAAGTCTTAAAGCCAGATATGTTTTTGCCCCCACTTACTCCTCGGAAGGCGTTCCAGAACTCACTCCCTCTAATGGTTAGAAAACCTTGCGTCTAATTTCAAGCTAAAACTTACTAATGTCCAGTTTTGTACCCTTTGTCCTTGTGTCTACATCTAGTACTAAGCTTAAATAATTCCCTCCCTCCCTAATGTTTAATCCCCTGATTATTTATATAGAGCAAGCATTATCCTCCCGGAGCCTTCTTTTGACTAGGCTAAACAAGCCAACTCTTTGATGTCTCCTTTATACAGACAGGTTTTCCATTCCTCGGATCATCCTAGTAGCCCGTCTCTGACTGTCCAGTTTGCATTCATCTTAATTAAACATGGGAGAACGAAACTGCACACAGTCATTCCAGGTTGAGTGCTCACCAGCGCCTGTATACAACGGTACTAACATCCCTCCTTATCTTTGCTGGAATACCTTGCCGGATGCATCCTAAAACTCATTTGCTTTGTAACGGCCATATCGCGATTTGGCGTATAGTCATCCTTCAATCACCAGTACTCCAAGGTCTTCTCCTTCTGTTGTTTCAACTGATGTGTCCCCAATGGTATAATCTAAAATTCTTATTATTAATCCCTGAGTGCATGACCTTGCACTTCACTATAATTTTCATCCTATTACTATACTCCAGTTTACAAGGTCATCCAGATCTTCCTGAATAGGATATCCGGAGGTCCTGTCTCTGTGTTAGCAATACCCCCCAGCTTTGTGTCATCCGCAGAAACTTTTTAGCAATTTCCCGCTCTTGGCCAAGGACAGTAATAAAAGAGTTAAACTAGATTGGTCCGCAAAGTGAATCCTGTGGAGGAACTCCCTCCTATAAACTCCTTCAGCCTGACAGTTCATCCTTCAGTACGACCCGTGGAGTCTCCCATTTAACCAGTTCCTTATCCACTTAGATTATTAATATTCCATCCCATCTTTTCAATTTAACAACAATTCCCCCATGATGGAACCGTTCATAATGCCTTACGGAAATCTATGGTAAATTAGATCTTACAATGCATTTCCTTTGGTTAATAATTCTGTCACCTTCCTACAAGAAGGAGATCAGGTGGTTTGGCACGATCTACCTTTTGTAAAACCATGTTTGTAATGTCCAATTACCTTGACTCAATGTCCTTAACTACTTTCTCCTTCAAAATTTTTTCCAAGACCTTACTCAACAGATGTTCAATACTTAACAGGCCATATAGTTACATCTGGCATCACTTTTTTTCCTTCTTGAGACTAGAACGTATGTAGAGCAATTCTCCAGCGTACAGTCGTACAACTCCCCTGAATTCTTACCGATTACATTAAAAATTCTTAGCTAACGGGCTTGCAATTTCATGCGCCAGTTTCTTTTTATTATTTTTTGATGGAGGAAACTTGTCCGGGCCCTTCTACGATTTGTCCCATCAAGCTGTTCAATTTGGCTTCCACCTCAATGTGGTAATTCCACCTCATAGCCTCCTGTTCCATGTATCATCCTTCCATCATCCCTAAGTCTCATTTAGCCTTATGTAAAGACTTGGTCCAAAGATTATTTGATATGGGCATTGCCTAGGTTATCCTTAACCTCCTTCAATTCCTCAGGTGATTTAGCGGTCCCACTTCTTTTTCTTGTCTCTTATTCATATGCGTTAGAACCTTTATTATTGGTTTAATTCCCTTGCAAGTCCAACTTCTACATGGCTTTAGCCTTTCCTCACTTATTCGCCTACATGTTCTGATCTACTAAGTAGCTTCCCTTGCTACCACCTTCTTCCACTCCTTGTAGGCTTTCTGCTTTTTCTTAATCACCTCTCTGAGATGCTTGTCATCCAGCTCGATCTACTCAACTCCTGCCTATGTTTTTTTCCCTGTCTTGGATGCAGGCTTCTGATAGTTTCTGAAGCATGCTGCAACTTAAAGTAATTCCAGGCCTCCTCCGCATTAGATCACAAGTTCTTCAGTCCAATCCACTTCCCTAACTAATTTCCTTAACTCTTTAACAGTTAACCCTTGAGAAGTCAAAACCCTAATCCAGTCTATTTTGGTTTATCCTTCCATCTAGTTTGAAACTGAATTAGCTCATGATCACTCGAACCAGGTTGTCCCCTACAACATTTCTTCTACGAGGTCCTCACTACTCACCAAAACCAAATCTAAAATGGCATCCCTCTTGTTGTGTTCTAAATACTGGTAAGAGATCATTCTGCTATCACATCCAGAAAATCTGAGCCCTATTATTCTTTGCAAGCACTTGTCCTCCAGTCTATATCTGGGAACTTGAAGTCTCCCATGATCACACATTTCCCTTAGTGTTTACTTCGTTAAAAACATTAAGAGGTCTCTTCATATCAAATCAGATCCCGGCGGTCTGTAGCACACCCCAAGCAGTATCTCAGGGGGCTTTAGTAGCTTTCTTTCCAGTGTGATTTTTTGCCCAGACAGACTCCGTCTTATCCATTCATCCTCTTCTTATTTCATTTACAGTTGACCTCATCATTGATGTACAATGCTATCCTCCACCACCTTTGCTTTCTTTCTGTCTTTCCTAAACAGTACATACCTTCAATACCTGTACTCCAGTCATGACTACATTCCACCATGTTTCTGTTATCCCTATATAATATCCGGTTTCATTCCTGCACCAGTAGCTCCAGTTCCTCCATCTTGTTACCTAGGCTCCTGCATTAATGTACAGACATTTTAATTTTTGGCATTTGGCGTCACTGACATTCTTTACCCTGTTATGCACGACATACACCTAGCATCACCTGTAGTCCTGGTATCTACACCTCCCTTCCTCCTTATGTCAATTCTTCGGTCCACCACTGAATCCCCTCTACTTTGTTTACTTCCCTCTCCAGGTTAAATTCGGCGTGGAGATCTCCTGGACATCTCCCAACACATCTCCCCCAAATTCTAGTTTAAAAGCTCTCTTCATCAGTTCGGTGAGCCCATCCTAGAATTCTATTTCCCTCCTTACTCAGTGAAGTCCATCCCGAGAGAACAGTCTTCTGTCCGTAAATGCTTTGACGACTTCCCAATGACCGTACATCCAAGCTCTTATAGCACCACTGCTGAGCCATCTGTTGATCGCCATAATCTTGTCACCACCTTGTCTCGCCTTCTCTAGAACGGCAGAAATCCCACTGAAGATCACCTGAGCCTCGATTTTCCTTAAGCATCTTCCCAACCTGACATAGTCTCCCTTGATACAGTCCAGCGAGTATCTAGCAGTATCATTCATCCCACATGAAGGCAATCAGCGGATTCTTTCCCGCTCCCGCTAGGACCTTTTCAGCCTCAGGTCCACATCCTGTATCTTAGCCTTAGCCCCCGGCAGACAGCACACCCTTCTGTTCTCCCGATCAGGTCTGGTTACAGGCCTGTCTATTCTTCTCAGTAAGGAGTCTCCAATCACGTAGACCTGCCTTTTCCTGGTGACACTTTAAGGGAACTGTGTTGTTTGGACTTCTGAGTAACCAGTGAGGTAATAAAGAAGATGTTTATTCTGTCTTGATAAATCTAAGTATTGGAATATCCACCAGCTTTATGGGGATTGTCTGCCCCATACTTTGCAGTTCACCCTAACTGAAGTGACCACAGCTGGCTCCCCACTAGGACCCCGGTCACAAGTGTAAAGCCACTTATGCCCCCACCTTGGTCCCTGCACCCAAGGGAGTCACCCATATCTGAGAACTGGGGCCTAAGGGCTGATATTAAACTAGCATGTTTCCTAAACATCTGTGGTCATCATGGGATGAAGGCAACTCCAGCTTCCCCTGGCCAGATGTGGGGAGAAGAGGGCACGCAGACCTTGCTCCCCTTGCTCTCTGCCATGGGGACGACCCAGCCAGGATCTCTCTCTCCCCCTTCCACTCCCTCCTAGCCCTCCTCTCTGGGTGCTCCAGGCACAGCAGTGGCTTCACCCATTAAAGCTGCTGATCATAAGAGACTAGGATTCATGGGGTAAGTGCAAACACCTGCCAGAGTTCAGCTGCCAGTAGGCGAGCTGTCTTCTCATGCTGCTGTGTCAGTTTTGTCCCCAGGCCCACAGCTAGCCAGGCCAACGTGGGAAGGCAGAGACTGGAATGAGAATGAAGACCTGGACTGGGGGAACTTGCTAGTGGGCAAGTCAGGGGCTGTTAAAATGCAGAAGAGCCTGCACATAAAGAATTGCCAGACTGGCTCAGACATAAGGACTGGCTAGGCCAGGGTGCTGACTCTGACAGTGGCCCATTCCAGTTGCTTCAGAGATAGACGTGAGAACCCCATCGTAGGTGGATATAAAAAACCACAAAATCCCAGGGTCAGCCATAGAAATTCCCTGGGTCTGATGTTCAGTGTCACAGCCAGCAGGCGTTTGTGCACACACAACTGTCCGTATCAACCAGGAGCAAGTGAGCTAATCCCTGATTTGCACATGGATTTGGCTAACTAAGCAGTGGTGTCTGTAACTTGGGGTTTGCACACCCACACAGGGCTGGGCATAGAGGACAATGCGAATCAGGTCACAGTATATAAAAATAGCCAGCATACACCCTGTGTTTTGGCTAGACAGCTCACTCCATCATACACAGGAACTGGGCACCTATGTCCCCTCGTAGCCACAGCTACAGCTCTCAGCCCACCTCACCCTATGGCATCATCAGGCTGGGGCAGGGGATTGGGTGCAGGAAGGGGTAATGGCTCCAGCTGGGGGTGCAGGTGTGACAGGTTGGATCACAGAAATCCCCTTGGGACTGCCAACTGATGTGCTGAGACTACCCCTTAGCCCGTTTTCCCTGGCAGCTTGGGACTTCAGAACCCTGCCTGGTTGTGCCAGACACGCTTGCCTGCTACAACCACAGACCCAGATCTGAACCACGTCCCTCAAAAGCTGCAGGCTTAACTGAAAACAGCTTAAGAAGTGCTTCTGTCTCCAACACCCAGATGTCCAACTCCCAATGGGGTCCAAACACCAAATAAATCCATTTTACCCTGTATAAAGCTTATACAGGATAAACCCATAAATTGTTCACCGTCTTTAACACTGATAGAGAGAGATACACAGCTATCCCCCCCTCCCCCAGGTATTAATACATACTCTGGGTTAATTAATAAGTAAAAAGTGATTTTATTAAATACAGAAAGTAGGATTTAAGTGGTTCCAAGTAATGACAGAACAAAGTGAATTACCAAACAAAATAAAATAAAACACGCAAGTCTAAACCTAATACAGTAAGAAAGTGATCACAAATGAAATCTCACCTCAGAGATGTTCCAATAAGTTTCTTTTACAGACTAACCTCCTTCTAGTCTGGGTCCAGCAACCACTCCCACCCCCGTAGTTACTGTCCTTTGTTCCAGTTACTTTCAGGTGTCCTTGGGGGTGGAGAGGCCAAAAGGGGGGGGTCTCCCAGGGGCTGAAATAAACTCTCTCTTGTGGGTGGAGACCCCCTCCTCTCTCCTATGCAGAATCCAGCTGCAAGCTGGAGTTTTGGAGTCACATGGGCAAGTCATATGTCCATGCATGACCTAGAACTTTACAGGTGGCAGCCATTGTTCACGTGCTACATTGAAAGTCCCCAGGTAGACTTCTTATGTGGATTGGAGTCTTCCAAGGTTCCATTGTCTATTAAGTGTTTCTTGATTGGACATTTAACTTGCAAATGCCTTTCTTAAGAAGCTGACCAAATGCCTTACTAAGGCTAATTAACATCAAACAAATACACAGCCAATCTTCATAACTTCGAATACAAGAATGATACATGCATACAGATAGGATGAATATATTCACTAAATCATAACGTTTACATAGATATGTTATGTGGCATAAAACATATTCCAGTTATATCATATATACAGTAACTCCTCATTTAACGTTGTTCCACTTAACGTTGTTTCAATGTTACGTCCCTGCTCAATTAGGGAACATGCTCATTTAAAGTTATGCAATGCTCCCTTATAACGTTGTTTGGCTGCCTGCTTGTAAGATTCTGGGGAAGAGCAGATACTTTACAAGGGAGCATTGCGCAAGTTCCACTTCTCTGCCTCCTCCCCCTCCCTCCCAGCGCTTCTGCCCTTAAGCCTTTCTGGGAGGGAGGCGCAGGAGTGGGGAAGTCCTGCATCTCTACTCCTCCCCCTCCTTCCCAGAAAGCCCTAAGTGCCATCAAACAGCTGTTTGGTAGCACTTAGGACTTGGCGGGGGAGGGATATGGCATGCTCTGGAGAGGAGGTGGACTGGGGGTGGGAAGAGGTGGGCCTGGAGTGGAGTGGGGACAGGAAGAGGCGGCCTGAAACATTCCCAGCAAAATCTGAGCCTGTTCTCTGGGGAAGCTGCCGCTGCTGCTGCAAAGGTGCTTCCTAGGGTCCTTCCCTGCGGCGGGCTGTGCCTGTGTGGGTTGAGCCAAGGGCACTCCCCAACTACAGTATAATGCCTTTTGTCTGCCCCCCCCCAAATTTCTTTGGAACCTAACCCCCTGCATTTACATTACATCTTATGGGACAATTGGATTCGTTTAACATTGTTTCACTTAAAGTTGCATTTTTCAGGAACAGAACTACAACGTTAAGTGAAGAGTTACTGTACATTCATATGCATATTTCCATAAAGCATTATGGGGTGCAATGTCACAGCAGGCTCTGGAGTGGGGCCAGGGATGAGGGATTTGGGAGGCAGGAGGGTGCTCTGGGGTGGAGTCTAGGGGTTCAGAGTATGGTAAGGGGCTCTGGGCTGAGGCAGAGGGTTGGGGTGCAGGAAGGGGTGAGGGCTCCAGCTGGGGGGTCCGGGATCTGGTGTGGGGCTTGGGGTGCAGGAGGGGGCTCCAGGCTGGGACCAAGGGGTTCCGAGTGTGGAAGGGGGCTCTGGGCTGAGGTTGGGGTGTGGAAAGGAGTATGGGCTCTGGCCTGTGGGTGCAGGGGTGCGGAGTCAGGGGTGCAGGCTCCGGGCAGTGCTTACCTCAAGCAGCTCTCGGAAGCAGCAGCATGTGCTTTCTCTAGCTCCTATGCAGAGATGCAGCCACATGACTCTGTATGCTGCCCTGTCCGCAGGCACCGCCCCCGCAGCTCCCATTAGCTGTGGTTCCCGGCCAATGGGAGCTGCAGTACCAGCACCTGCGGATGGGGCAGCGCGCAGAGCCTCCTGGCTGCCCCTAGGTGTAAGAGCTGGAGAGGGGACACGCCGCTGTTTCCAGGAGCTGCATGGAGCCAGGACAGGTAGGGACTAGCCTGTCCTAGCCCCACTGTGCTGCTGACGGGACTTTTAACCCCTGGAGCCACCAGAGTCCCTTTTCGACCGGGCGTTCTGGTAAAAAACAGGACACCCGGCAACCCTAGCTTCTCCTCCTGGCCCCCTGGGCTCTCCAGCCAGGTATTCGGACTGGCAGGCAGAGGCACGATAGCAAGGGGCCTGTGAGCCGGAGTTGCATGGGCAAATGGGGCTGGAGAGGGTAGCAAGGACAAGTGCTGGGCACAGACTTTCTCCGGCCCTGAGGACTCTCAGCCCAGCCCAGGGCAGGCACACAGGGCCAGGCTGGGTCTCCTGCGTAGGCTGAGCTCCGTGTGGCGAGGGAGCAGGGCCAGCTCACCTGGCCTGCTGGACATAGTGCCAGCATCTCGGACCACCGGGCCTGTCAGGCCCTGGCTGGCTCACACAGCCCCCTGTCCCGCACAGCAGTGGCCCCTGGGACTTGTGTGTGAGCAGGAGACACTTGGCTGGGGGTGTTTTACAGGCAGGTGAGCCTTCAGGGCTACGGCGATGGTTTTTCAGTCCCTGCCACCCAATTGGGTGAGGCCATGGCCCAGGTCTGGCAGTGCGTGCCTGCTCCCCCCCACCCCCATAAGTGCTCAGCCGAGCAGACTCCCTCGCTCCTGGGGAAGATGCCCAGGGCTATGCCCCATTGTTCAGAGTTAACCCACCGTAGCAGTGGGGCAGGCAAGCGCCCTGCATCAGACCTGCATCACAATAGCAGCTGGCGAGTGATTCATCCCTCTCCCCTGGCAGTTCCCGGCAGGCAGGCCCCCCTTCACACTTAGCTCTCTTGCCTGCTCCCCAATTCTGTGCTCACATCATGTGCCCTGCGCCCCATCTCCCCGTAGCTGATTCAGCCAGGGCTGCAGACAGAAGGGCCGGGAGCTCAGTCTGAGGTGAATGCAGTGGGCTGACGAGGTCAAGTCTCTGCCCAGAGCTGTCACCCTGCTGCGCTGCTGAGCCACCCCCTCAGCGGGGAATAGCAGCGAGTCCCCGTGCCCTGCCTGTGGCAAATGCTTCTCTGCTGGCGGTCGCCGTTTCAGCCTCAGGAGCAGGCTCTTTCCTCTGTCTCCGGCTCTTTGCTGCCTGATAAGGGGGTAGTGGGGAAACCGGACAGCGACTTTGAGCTGGCTCACGACCCACAGCTGCCCCCAGCCGTGGGCAGGCTGGGTGCCACGCCGGGTGGTTTCAGCAGGGGTGACACAATGAGTCAGTGCCAGGGCTGGGACTACAGCTCATGAGCTTTAAGTCCCAGTCCCATGGACTAACTGCACAGTTTGCCAGCAAAGGGAAGTAAGTAAGTAATTGGTCCTGTATCTATCCCCTCTCTCTAACTGGGGGAGCTTGGCACCTCACAGTGCAACATATTTACCCTCACACACCTCTGGAGGCAGGACAGTGCTATTATCCCTATTGTACAGATGGGAAACTGAGGCACTGAAAGGGTAAATGACTTGCTCAAGGCCACACAGGAAGACTGTGGCAGAACAATGACTTGACCCCAGTTCTCCAACATCCTAGGCTAGTGCTCTAACTACTGGACCATCCTTCCTCTTGCTAGAGCATTCGCTTTTTTCTGCTTCATGCGGCTGCACTGAACCAGTGAAAGTACCAACAGCAGGCCCAGAGTAGACGCTATGAATTGGTTTAAGTTCTGTCCTGTGCCCACCGAAGGTTCTGTTCTCACCTGATTCGGGGGGTTGGCGGGCTGCCCTCTCAAGGAGCAGGCAAAGATGACAGCTGCCTCCTTGCCAAACCTTTGGTTCACCAGCTCAGTCTTTTCTCTGCCTGAGCACCCAGCTATGCAAACCCCCAGAAATGCCCCCCTCAGCCCATGAATATCTGTGGTTTGCCAGCTGGTGGAAGCGGCAGGTTTCTTGGAGGGTAAGGGCGTAGGCAGGTGTGCAGAGCTGTGGGAATGGGCAGCTAACGCTTTTATAGCCAGACAGCTCAGGAAGTTGGGCGGCTGAAGAGATCTGCCTGCTCTGGGATCTGCCACAGAGGAGAGTGCCTGGAGGTGCCAGCCCAGCGTTTGTGCCAGAAGGACACATCCAGCCTGCCACACAAACAACTGAGCCTGAAGTAAATCAAGCTCAGACATCACTTATCCTGCAAATTCAAACCTGTGCCATTTCCCTGCCGTCCTGGCACTCAGTGAAGTGCTCCTCAACGTGCACAAGTGTCGATGGAAGGGAAACAATGGTTAGTTCCGCCTTCAGAGTACGCCAAAGGCTATGGCCTTGTTCTGCTGGAGATCCTACTCGTGACTGACCTGAGCATTCTCCATGGGGCCCAGGGGAAGTGGAAGCTAAGATCAGTATTTCATACTAGTTGCCTTCACCACTGGAGCACAAAGCCCTGCTATGGCAGGGGGTGGAGTGCTCCTGTATTGAGCATGTGGCCAATGCGTTTGGAATTTGTTATGCATCACTGAAGCGTGTTGCATGAAAACATCTTCCTTTACTCCTGTCCCCCTTGGAATTAGCTGATTGGGGGGGGGGGGGGGAGGGGGCCTCCAACACACAGGCTCACAAAGGTAGGTTGAGCGCGCCATCTAGTGGCAAAGACATGCAACTTATACTTGCCTACAACCCATAGCAAGAGTCAGCTGAGCCCTGGTTCCTTGCTCCCGTTTAATAGTGTTCTGGATTAGGCTGAGGCAGCGGTTCTCAACCCAGGGTACACACACCCTTGGGGGTGCACAGAGCTCTTCCAGGGGGTACATCAACTTATCTAGAGATTGGCCTAGTTCTGCAACAGGCTACCTAAAAAGCACGAGCAAAGTCAGTACAAACTAAAGTTTAACAGACAGTGGCTTGTTTACACTGCTCTATCTACTATGCACTGCAACGGAAGTACAGTATTTATATTCCAATCGATTAATTTTATAATTACATGGTGGGACACTTTGGTATTTTTATGTCTGATTTTGTAAGCAGGTCATCTTTAAATGTGGTGAATCTTGGGGTGTGCAAGACAAATCAGACTCCTGAAAGGGGTGCAGTAGGCTGGAAAGGTTGAGAGCCACTAGGCTAAAGCCCCCAGCCCAGATTCCTGCTGTTCCTGCTCTACATGAGACACTCTCTCTGCACCAAGCAACAAAAACTCCAGAGCATCCCTATCAGGCCCGGTCTACACTGCAGAGTTAGGTCGATGCAAGGCAGCTTACACCGTCTAACTATGGAAGTGTCTATAGTAAAATTTTGCTCCCGCCATCATAACTTGCCCTCTATACCAACAATCATTCCATCTCCACGAGAGGCATAGAATCAATGTCGACGTAACTAGGTCGACACAGCATCAGTGCAGACACTGCATTGCTTACATCGCCTGTTGCTGGCTTTCAGAATCCATCCCACAATGCTCCACACTGGCAGTTCAATGAGTGCAAGTCCTCCTAGTGAGGACACGCACCACCCACACAAGGAGCAAGCACAGACAGGCACTGTAAGCAATGTAATTACTGCGGCGGCTATATGCCAACGTAAGTTAGGTCGACTTAATTTTGTAGTGTAGACATGCCCTCAGATGGAGGGAACTGCCAGTCTGAGCAGTCATGGGCTTCGAAGGCCTGGGACTTTCCAGTCCTGGGCCCCAGAGTGCAGCCATGCAATCACAGTGGCTGTGTTGTAAGGAATGGTTGAAGCTCAAAGGGAGCACAAGGGTCTCAGCAGTTCCTCAGGCTCCTTTTTTGCCTGGAACTAGAAGCAGGTCAATGGAGAGAGCTCGTGATGGGGCAGCAGCCAACACAAGCCTCTGTCTCAGCACTGGCATGCTCTGAATCCACTGAGGAGCTTGGGGGCCAGATCCTGTCCCTCTGTACTTTGTGGCTGTCCTTGCCACCAGAGCACAGCACTAGCTATGCTGCATGGGTGGCGTTACATCTTTTTTGCACTGGTGTAAATGATACAAGTTGCAGAGCAAGGGAGAATCAGGCCCTGGATATTTGTGTGCACAGAATGGGCCCCTCTGAAGTGCACTAACTTGGCTCTGATGCTTTATAACCCTTTTATGGTTGTGCTTTTTATATACTAGATGCTCACGGTTTTATCATCTTTCGAATATCCCCCCATGCCCCCAAAGCTATAGCCAAGGGGGTTGCAGGTTCCCGCGACACCAAGAATGGTGAGAGAAACCCCAGAGCATGGGAGGGACGGGGGAGCGGTGGGAGTTCTTTGGCTTCCTGAACTGCAAAACTAGGACTAAACCAGATGTTGCCTCATGGTCGGTTCCCCCCACACCTGCAGAAACCCCTTTGCGGGAGCAGAACAGGCTTCCTTGCAGACAGGAAAGGGAACACTGCCCCCTGCTCTAGACAGCAGTTGCTGGGATGAAGTATGAGACACTTCTGCATGCAAGTCACCGTCAAAAATCCCCATGAATCAGCACCTGCCTAAGTCAATATCTTTCTCTCCTCCTGTCCCTCAGCTGCCCCACTCCTTTCTTAACTCCTGTGTCTGCTTTTCCCAGTCTCAGCCTTCTGCTGCCCTCCACACTTAATGTTAATACTTTGCTCTTACATGGTACTTTTCTCCAAGTGGTCTCACAGCACTTTACAAAACATGTCAAAATCTTTAGCCTCATTTACAAATGGGGAAACTGAGGCACGGGGAAGTGACTTCCCCAAAGTCACCCAGCAGTTCAGTGGCAGAACTAGGAACTGAACCTAGGTCTCATGAGTCCTAACCCAATGCTCTATCCTCTAGGTCACACTAAGCCTTGTGTCCCTCACAGTATCCCACCTAACGTGCCACACTGAAGCAGCATTTGTCATTAGCTCTCAAAGCACTTGACAAAGGAGAGCACTCATCTTTCTCCCAACGGGGAAGTGAGGTAGGTCGCCTCAAGGCCACACAGCAGGTTGGGGGCGAATCTGGAAATAGAAGCCAGGTCTCTCGAATCCCAGTGACTAGGGCTGGTCTACACTGACAACTTACTTTGGCACAGCTGTGTCTTTTGGGGGGTGTAAGACCTGAACCCGGGTCTCCCACATCCCACAAGTGCCCTAACCAGTAGGTGACTGGCTGTACTGGGGTGGGGGCTTTCTCCCTCTCTCTGCCCCCCGCCTTCCTATCAAACAATAGTGAAAGGTCTCAGTGCCAAAGAGGAGACATTTCTAAACTCTCTCCCGCCCAGTTCTACTAGTGAGTTATCCAAAAGGCCCACAGCGCCTCTCCTGCCTCCCGAGAACTCACCTGCTGCACAAACCATCCCAGCCACACTGCCCTCACCTCCATTGCCTGCATAACAGCCAACTGCTACCTGGGCCCATCAAGACCTTAGTGTCAGTTTTTCTGTAGGGGCTGTGTTTGGACATTCTGCCTACTCTAGAGCTCCCTGGGTACTGACAGTACCGTACACATCACACATTGCCGGACAAGGGGATTTGCCAAAAAAAAAAAAAAAAAAAAGGTCTTTTATTGGTAGCAGAGTCTTCCTTTTTAAAAACCAAAACAAACAAGTGAAGACGTTTCACAGCCAAAAGGAAAACCTGTCCTCATAGGACACAGGAACCAGGATTTAGGCCCCAATCCTGCAAACAGCCAGAGAGGGCAGATCCTTGCACCTCCATGGATTCCCACTGGAGCACCACATAGGGTGCCATAGGGCTGAAGAGGCAGGTAAGGCTGTTTCAGTCACAGCCCAACCATTTTCATTTCTGCTCCTAGTTCTGTTGAAGCATCTCATCCTAGAACACTAATGAGGAAAGATTTGGCTGAATTTCAGCATGCCATTCCCCGCCCCCCTTTGTCCTTGTATAACCCATGCAGGGCAAACTACGTAAGGGGTAATGTGAACAGCAGAGAGCACACTGTGGCAAGGAGGTTTCAGAATGACACCTATATCTTAAGTATCATTCTTGTTCTTCAAGGCAATCGCTTGCGAGCATCACAGAATCCCCCGCGGCGGCCTCTGGACAGTGCCCACTGCTGTCAGTTTGGAGTCGGGGCTTCAGGGAATAACGATTTGGAGGGAGGGGCTACAGAGTGCATTGACTGCTCATGGGAGGGGCCTGTGTGGACAAAGGATGATGCGACTGGATGGTGTAAGTCAAGCGTAATTTGTGAAAGGTTTCCATTACATTTCTAAGGCTGCAATTGGCTGTAACTCTTCCTCAGCCACGTGCCTGGAGCCTTGTAACTGTGAGACAGTTTGATCTATTGAAAGCTGGTTTATGAAGTTAGAATATTTCCTTGCGCCAATCGCTGATTACACAGGGGTGGCTGATACTCAACCAATGCCGATTGATACTGAATTCTGGCCATTTATTTAAATCTTTGCAGGTCCATGGACAGGTACATGCTAAAATGGGCTGTGCAAGAATTATACAAAATGCTCCCCAGGTAATACAAGTCGAAGAATGCATTGTACAAGCATTTGCTTAAAAACAAAAATTCTCAAAGGTGATTCAACTGCCTCTTTGCAAAAGAGCAGCACAGAGGCCATGCAGAAACATCTGACAAACGCGAAGGTCTACAATAGTAAAACAACCTCCCAAACAACCCAGAAACATTTCCTTCGACGCTTCCGACTTCACACACAAGCTACAGACTTTCCCTGCTTGGCACTTTTTTCCCTTTTAAAACAACAAACAAAGAAAGGCACAATTCCGAGGAACTGATCTCGGTGCAGAAATAGGAGCCCAGCATTCATCCATAGCTAGGACTTTCCCCAGCATGAGACCCAAACCCAGCTCTAAATATAGGGACAGGGACAGGGCTTTGGCAACAGGGCTCCTTGGTTTGGAGAGTCCGAGCTGTCCAGCCGGTTTGGGCCATGGTTGTCTGCAGGTCCTTTTCAGCTGAACTCCCGGCCAGGGAGTAGGATGGGGGCCACTAAGGTCCAGAGATAGAGGAGGAGACCAGCCCAGCTGGAAGAGATCTTCACCCAGACTGCAGTCCATGGACTCGTCATCATCTGGGAACCTTCATCGGGCCTGAAACAACAAACATGAGCCCCCGCAGTCAGGTGAAATCGGGTCACTGCAACGTACCAGGTAGGCAAGTTCCCACTGGAATCTCCTGCCCATTCCCCTGCCTGTGCCCAGCTCTGTAGCTGGGAGAGAAGTAAGGATCTGAAGCCATGTACCCAAGTGGTTAAGTTGACTATAGGGGTCACTCATGCATGGGGGATTCCCTTAACTAGGCGAGCACTGGTTTCAATTCACATCTTTAGTTAAACCGGTGCTACCCTGGTCGCTCCACACCAGCCTGCATTATTGCCAATTGAAACCACCTGCTCGCACGTGCCCTTGCAGAACCAAGGCTGCCCTGTGGACAGTGAAAGCCGGACACAGGCCCAGCTATGGGGAGAGCACGCTGGACCCCACATAGCTGCTGGGGAGCAAACTGGAGCTCACTCGGACTTGTGCATTGGCAAGGCAGACTGTCAGCGAAGGGCTGACGGCAAAGTCACTGTACCGCACTGCCAGAGCAGGGACCGGAGAAGTGCCTGAGCGACTAGTGCTTTATAAATAGCAAAGGAGAGAGAGGGGAGGGGCAGGACAGGGGGCAGCAACAGACACGTCTCAGGGTCCCAGTTAGAGTCTCCCAGGTGAGGGTCTCCAACAGCCAGATCATCCTGACTTACAATGGAGCCTGCAGAGCCCCCACCCAGACTCTCATCAGAAGTTAGATTCCATTGCAAGCCCCCTGCTCGCGTGTCTGGCAGAGTTCAGCTGAGGACACCTCCAAGGGGACCCAGCCTGCATGGCTGCTGCAACCACTCTGCACTGGTTACCAAGGCAACCCTGCTATCATGGCAGAGAAGTGGGGGGGGGGCCGAGGGAGCTTGCCATGAGCCACATGCCCCCAGCGAACCAAGCTGCACAGCCCAGAAACTCCACGTTCAGAGCAGAGCCACAAAGCCACTTGGGAGGCTGCACGCAGCTAGGGCTTGCTGATTAGCTGGGAAAGCTGTCAGTCACACCAGGCCAAGAACGCCTAATACTCATCTGCCCTTGCCGTATGGGCCTGCTGGGGGGAGTGGCAGGGATGGGATGGGGAAAGGCACGGAGCCATGGGCTGCATTACCAGCTCTGTGGCCAGCCAGGAGGAAACTCTCCCGGGGTGGAGGACCAGCGCAAGGCCTATGCACCAACTCAGGTCCTGCTGGAGCCTCACAGGGCTCTGCCTGGCGTGAATTTCGCCTTCAGAGACCTCATGCTGTGGTTGTGTTTGTCCCTGTGTGTCTCAGTATCTGCGATGTGGGCTCAACAGCATGTTTACAACACAGATTACGTCTGGGTCAGCCTTCTCCTGCCCTTGAAATCAAAGGTGACTCAGTGGCATCATTGCTGTTTGATTGATGGGGAAACCGAGGCACGGAGCAATGAAGCATTTTTCTTGTGACGCAGATCCAGGAATAGAACCCAGGTTCCCGAATTTCCAGCCCAGGGCCTCACCCACCAAACCATTAATCCCAGAACACGAGGAGATTAAGTGCTTCAGGGATAACCCCGTTGCCTCAATGCAGGCCTAACCCCTCCGGTAAGCAGTAATCAGGGGTCTGATGCTTCCTTAGCCCTGTATGAGAAGGAGGGAGAACAACAGCCACACCATGGGCTGGGGACACGGAGGCTCCACAGACTGCTCCCTCCACCCCAAATCACGGTGGAAACACCTCCACATAGCCAGTCACTGCTGAGGCACTATGCTGGGCTGCCAAGCAAGCCTGATCCCATGCAGGCGTCACCCCCTTCTCTGCCCTGCAGCCCCCAGCCAAAAGCACCGGCTCCTGGCACTCGCAGCAGGACCCCGGTGCGGACTCAGAGGGCGACAGTGGGGAGCTCCTACCTGTACCAGTTTGTGAGCGTCATCATGATGTAGAGGGAGGCCAGGAAGAGGCAGATGTGGAAGAAGGTGTAGTTGTAGGCCACACCGTCCTGCTCGTTGTCATAGGCCCGATGTGCCCCATCTTCCATGCTCGGATCCCCACCACTCAGCATGGCCGGGCTCTCCTCAGTCAGCATCATCTTGTTCACTTGGCTGTGGTCTGAGGAGCGGATGCTGAAAGCAGGGATATCAGGGAGAAGTTAAAGCCACTGCAGAGAGGCTCAGAAGCTCTATACTCCTGCCGGCTTTGGATGCTGCCTGCAGGGGAGTTCCCCTCCCCTCCTCGCTTACCCCTCTGGCTCACTCACAATGAACGGGGTCGTAAGTCAAATGCCACAGCAGGCCAGGCTCTGCCCTCAGTTACATCTCGCTCAGGGGGCATCTCTGTCTAGCCCGGGCTGCATGACCCTCAGGAGAAAGCCCTGGGGTGGCAGGTGCTGCCCTGGGGCTCCCAGGCTAGCACTGCTATAACGCTTCATGCCGACTTCCAGAGTTCCCCTGCTCTGTGGCAGGGGACAGGATGCTGAGCACCGCTGGGGAGAAGGAGCCAGGGGGTTCCCCGCCCGGCTCAGAAATTTGGGCAGACACACTCCCCATCGGCCATGGAAGGAGAGCTGCAGCAGCCTCAGTCCTCACCTGATGAAGAGTGTGCACAGGAGGAAGATGACCAATCCCACAATACTCGGGGCATCCCACCACTGAGTCACCTGCCCGTCAGCCACGAGGCCAGCAGTGCTGTTCCTCACCAGGAGCGTGGGGTTACAGTACTTGTCTGAAAAGGAATTCAAAAAGCCAGCGTAAGCAGCAAGACCCTTTCCACCCACTTGGGCCTGCAGGGGCCTGTGGCTCTGGCTGTTGACGTTGGGCTGGTGGCCCTGGAGACCTGAGAAAAGGCACAGCCAGCAGCGCAGTAACTCCCTGCTCCTCCTCCCACCATCCCAGTGAACCCGGCCCTGGGAAGAGAGAGGGTCGGGGCAATGCACTGACCAGCTCAGGGACCCCTGCAGAGGTTGCGAACAAAGATCAAGGTGAGAGTCAATTGCAAAAGGTATTCAGTGTGCGCTGCACCCTGCTTATTTCACAGAGACCTGTATCCCTCCCCCCCAGGGCCGGCTCTAGGTTTTTTGCGGCCCCAAGCAAAAAAATTTTTGGCTGCCCCCACTCCAGCCCTGGGCTCCCCCCCACACCCCACTGCTGCCCCAGCCCTGAGCTCTCCCCCTCCGATCCGCACCCCCTGCCATCCCAGCCCTGGGCTCTCTGCCCCACACACCCAGTGCTGCCCCAGCTCTGTGCTCCCCCCTTCTCCCCATCAGTGCCCTCCCCACCCACACACCCCCTGCTGCCCCAGCCCTGGGCTCTGCTCCCCCACACCTGCACCCTCCTTCCGCCCCAGCCCTGCGTCACTGGTAACTCGCTCCCAGGGCGGGTCATTCAGCAGGAATTTTTGATGTGCACAGAACACAGACAGGATTGGTTCCCATATGGTTACAGAACTGCAGTAAAGGGGAACAATTTACAGCTTGTGTGATTGGTGGATATCTGGATGCATATTATAAGACTGTCCTACGTAAATGAGGAAAAGTTGAGGTGCCTTTATTACTCTTTTGTTCCACTCTTTCTTTCTATGGGGAATTTGCCAATCCAATATCACTGCCTTCCTCTTAAACAAATAAAACTTTTTTTAAAAAAGGGGGCAATAGCTGTTGAAAATAGCAATTCCAGTCCTAAAAACCACTGGGAAGCATTTCTTGCTCAATTTTATCCTACTTTTTCTACATCAAATTACAGAGGATCAGTATATTTGATTTGGGAGAAATGAAGTACCAACTGCCCAAACTGAGCTTGAGCACTCCTGAATTTTGAGCTGTTCAAATCTGGAAGGCAGGTGCTAGATTCCCTTTCTGAATATTAGCTACATCTGGAAAGGAAAAGCCAATTTCTGCTTCCATGGCTCAGAAGTGGAAATCCTCCTACGTGCCTGGTACTGTATCTAAAGTTGCCAAAGTCCCCTAGCAGAGCCTCCCTCCCTTACTTTTCATTTTAAATTCGAGTGGGATCCACATACCTCCCTTGCTAGGCTTCAGATAGAGAGGGGCACTGTCCATTTAGTCCACCCAATTCTTTCTTTGGGGGCTGCGAGGTGAGGTCACACCAGTATCCCTAAGCCAGTCTGGGGATGTCTTCTGAAGGGGATATCTGGGCCAAAGCCTTCTACTCCTTGGGCACACTTGTTCCCCCGTTCCCAGTGCCATCCTGCTCTAGCAGTGAGCTCTCCATTCACAGCAAGCTGCAGCATGAGGTTTCAGCTACCATACTCCTTCCCCCTCCCTTTCCTGTTGATAGCAGCCAAAGGAATGCTGGGAAATGTAGTTCTTTCCCTGCTCCAGGGCTGGCTCTATAGGCAGGGAGCTAACCAAGGAACTACAGCTCCCAGGGCCCCTGTTGGATCTCAGCTCCCAGGCTGGATCCCTGCCGGCTGCCACCCCTGCAAATGGGCTGCCCCCAAGTATCTGCTTGCTTTGCTGGTGCCTAGAGCTGCCCCTGCTCCCCCCTAGCTGCTTTCCAATACAAACCTGAAGGTGAATGCCCGACAATACTGAACTGCCTCCCTTACCCCCAGCCTCCGAAGCTGAGACCCCTTCACGCGCAGGAGTGGGGGCAATGATCCTCATGTAACTGACAATTTCCACCACTCAAAGGCACACACACAAGCCCCGGACTGGCACACCCCGCACCCTCTGGGCTGTGTTACAATGCCAAGCCAGTGGGGCCTCTAGCTATAGCCCACCCGCTACAGGGCTGGAACGGGTCGGCCCTGAGCAGCAGCTACAGCTCCTGGGACTCACTGGATTCAGTTCTAGTTTGTAACCAGTAACAATCGCCAGCGAGGGGAGCTGGGTGCATGAGGGGCAATGAAGCCAACTGGACGCCAGACAATAAAGGTCACGTAGTGATTGGGAGAGGGGAGTGAGCAGAGAGAGGACTTAGCCAGGGGGAGACAGACACCCCCTGCATTAGCCTTTTCTGGATGGGAGGTGCCACCCCAGGCTGCTCCAAAGTCACCTGCAGCCTCTGCTGGCCAATCATCCGCTCCTTCAAACCCTACCTCCCCCCGCTCATCTGAGAAGCTGGTTTGCCAAGCTCCACAGGCCGGGTCTCCCCAGAGGCTGAGGCAGGGTTCGTGTGATTCACCCTCGAGGCACCGGCCGAAAGCCCTCGAGCGCCAGCATCACTTACTTGGTACATTCGCCAGGGCCGACCAGGTGATGAACAGGGTGTAGAGGGTGATGATGGAGGCCTGCAGCAGGCCTGAGTGAGGCTGAGCATCCTGCAAAGGCAGTGAGCAGTTCATTCAAAGTCGGCACCATCCCCAACACAACCATCCACCCGGCTCAGAGCAGCAGGCAGCATCAGCAGGCACTGTCGGCCCAGCCCAGAGCAATGCCAGCAAGAGGCACCTGGGGGATTTGGAGGGAAAGGAAAAAACCTTCCTCCCATTACTGCTGCTGAGTATGCCCCGGCACAGCTAGGGCTAGCCTGACCCTGCCCAACAGACCCCGAGCAACTGGACTAGCCCCCTACCCCAGACAGGCCCTGACAAGTCACCGATTTCAAGCCCATCAAGTCTGAACTAAAAGCACTAGGTGCTTCAGAGGGAGGTGAAGGAAGCCGCAGCAGCAGGCCTGGGATAACCTGCCCGAAGGAAATGTTTCTTCCTGATCCCAAACAGCCAGTTGTTGGTCTATGCCCTGAAGCAGAAGGTTTTATACCCCTATGTAGTGTAACTGGTGATATGCTCATCATTCATAGACGCGGCTTGGCCTCAGCGAGGTCTTGTGGCAGCAAATTCCACAGGTTAATTTTGTGCTGGGTTATCAGGAGCATCATACAATCCTGCGAGATGTCCCTGCCCAATCCTGATGACACTGCAAGCCAGGGGTCCTCAGTGCTGAGCGACCAGAGGGACCAAAAAGCACCAGGTGACCTCGGCTCAGCAATCTGAGAGGCTGGACCAGTGTTACCCACTAATGCCAGCTTATGGCACAGCCTCAGAGCATCTCCACCCTTCCCCATCTCACCAAGCTGGCTGCCAGGAGGAGCAGCAGAAGCTCCCTTCTCCTCTTCCCCTTCTCCTGGCTGCTTCAAGGAATGAGAAGATCCCACAGCAGGGCCCCATATTACAGGCCCAGTCACTCTGCACTCCTCATATCAGGCAGCACAGAGAATGATAGCCACAAATAGAGTGCAGGGAGCCCAGCACACACTGCTGGAGCTGCTGAGAAGCTCTGTATGGCCACACACAGCTTGCGAACCATGATCTGAGCAGCCTTGCTGCAGACCATTGCTTGAATATTAACTCTGCTTCCAAGAGTCCATCACTTCAGCCAGTCCAGCAGAGATGGGTGCTGGCCCCCCGGGGGGGCAGGAGGGTAATCGGAGAAGCAGGCTCCACTGCCCCACCACAAATTCAAGCTGCAGAGCGTGCTGACTAGCTCTGATTGCAGATGATGGCTGGCTGGCTGGCTCGGCAGGACTGAGGCCCCCTGTAAAGCCAGGGCTCTGTTATCTGAAATGGGGTTCTCCCCAGAGCTAAGTCAGGGAAGGTGTTATCTGAAACCAGGCCAGAGCTGGGGAGGTCTCCATGCCAGATGAGAGGCTTTTGTTTCACAGAGGCTGGGCTGTACCAACTTCGGCATCAGCAACTCATCGCCATTACGAACTGGGCCTGGGCTGTTGGGCCTAACCCATGCACGCAGCTCAGCTGCTGTTCCCTGCTCAGCCATCGGATGGCGTGTGAGCTGCAGGGGGTGAAGCAGCCTGTGCAGCGGCAGGCTTCCAGCAGCTGCCCGGTTCCCCCCTCACCTGGATCTTGGGCAGGATGGACACGACAGAGACGATGATGCAGAAGATCAGGTTGAGGCTGATCAGCACCTTGTTCTCCGTGCAGCCATCAGGCTTGGTGTAGTAGACGTACAACAGCACCACGGCCGTGAGGGAGACCGCGTAGAAGGTGAAGGTGAAGATCAAGAGGGCTAGGAAGAAGAGAGGATGGAACTGGGTGCAGTGCTCTCTGGGGGCCCGCACAGGGAGGCAGAACCGGGCTGGGCTCAGACACCAGCCCGGAGTTCAACGTCACACGCCCTGCATGGGTTTCACACCCTGTAAAGTTTTGGACCTGCTATTGGCACAAGTTACCCGAGATCCCTAGAACTCACAGGAAGGGGTTAGTCTGTTTTTGTAGCTTGTGTGTGGTCACTTTCCCTGTCTGCCTGCATGGTCCCACAGCTGTAGGGAAGAGAAACGCTACCAGCAGGGAAACCTGATCCTTAAGCCACCACAACGGGCAGGAGCAAGGTCTCACCCACTTTTAGGCTGATTGGATTTTAACACTAAAGGGCCCCAATCAACTTATCTGTCCCATTTCACGAAGAGACAGGAATCTACTTGGGTGGATCTACCAGAATACGCTCCACACAGACCTGCATACCAGCCCTTGGCATTGCCTTCATTCACATAACGAAGCCAGATCTGACTCCAGGAGTGGGCAAAGTCAATCAGGAGGATGAGCTGGATGAGGATGAAGAGGAAGGACCCCACCACGCCGAAGTAGAACCACACTGGAGTGGGGAGAAAGAGAGAAAGGAGTTAATGCTGGGAATTGTTATATGTTCTTGATCATACCAATGAGTCCCTTGTGGATGAAGCCAATAGAAGACACTTCTTCCTAGCGTCTCTGCCCAAGCACTGAGCAGCTGAGGGGACACCAGCTCAGTGTGTGTCAGTGATGCAAGTCCACAGTGCATCCTCCTGAGATGATCTCTGCACGGAGATCAGCTCCGAGGAGAGATTATGGACAGCTGTCTGTCCTCTGGGAAACAAGGGAAGGTTTCTACTGCAGAAGAGGATGCTTGAGACTTTATCGGTAGGCTTTAGGCCAGCTGCTCTTCTCCCTCAGCCCATGCTGGGTCCTTGGCTAAACTACAGAAGAGGTGTGGTCGTAACTGAGATTTAAAACAGCAGGGAAGACGCTGCAACTTGGCTTGTAGCACGGGTTAAAGCCTACCTGGGAGCCAGAGCTGAACTCATGCTGCTATCCTGAGTTAAAAGCAGAATTTCTATGTCATCACTGCCATTTTAAGCAGACTTAGCTAACCTGAGTCAAGGACACAACTTCGCCTGGGTGGAGATAACACCCTACCAGCTTGCACTCCATTGCCAGTCAATTCAGGGCAGCGAACACATCTAACAAGGCTAGCTTGGCCCTCCCTAGACATCTGTGGGTTATCCTAGGGCTCAGCTTAGAGCATTAGTTAGTATTTGTATTTCACTGGAGCCTGTGAGCTCCAGTCACAGAGCAGGGCCCCGCACACACAGAAAAGAAAGATGGCCCCTGCCCCCCGAGCTTGGCCCTGGAACAAGCATCCAGGGAGTGCTGGGGCTAGGTGGTTAATATGTCTGTGAAGACCTGGGTTAATCAGCAAAACCAAAGAAGCCCTAAGACCTGGGCCCAGCAAAGAGGTGTGGCAGGATCGGGAAGGGTCGGGGGAGGATGGGACCAATCACGGGGAGCTGCAGGACTGGGCAGTGCCTCATACGGCTGTTCTGGGGGTTGAAGAACTAGCTTGAATCTGTGAACCTGTTGACCTGTAATCTGAACTCACCCATCAAGGGAGAGTCAACAGACCACCGGTGTCTCTGGCTAGAGAGCAGCTCCCTCTCCCTCTCGCTGCTGTTCAGCTGGATTTTTACCACTCTCTACTGGAACAGCTTCCATCCAATGCTCCGGATGCCACCTTTGGCAGCCTCTTCAAAGAGCACCCAGCAATAGACAGACCGGTCTGCCAGTCCGAGATCAAACAGCCCAGCAACAGAGTCACTGTAACAATCAATTAACCTCAGCTGAGACCGCACTAGAGACAGCCACGCCCTCACCTGCAACAGAAAGCCAGGCTGGGACCCGAAGGATCCCTCACCATGCCACATTATTCCATTTACTGGAGCTCTCCCCCTCCCTGCTTCTTTTTCACAGCCAAGCACAAGCGCGCTAACTGCACGGATGAACCAGATCAGGGAACACACGAACCCTTCTGTCCTGGAGAGTCATTTTCTTATGTCGCTCTGCTGCCAGCGTGCCCACGTGATCAGACACAGAGTATTGATCCTATTACATCGCAGTCTGCTCCCAAAGGCTGAAGCTGTGCCAGGGGCTAATTAGATTTTTTTTCCCAAATGGGCATTTTGCTTTGGCAGAGAAATGGGAGATAATTTCCTGTGGCAGGACTAATGGACGTTCTGTCCCCGCCCCTAATGGAGGGGTTTGTTTTTATATTTCTATCACACACACACACTCACCTACGTCATCACTTGCTGATTCACAATGCGAACAACTCCAGCTAATGTAACGGGCAAACAAATGCACATTTAGTGGAAGAGTGAAAACCATTCACCTTCCTTGAAAGCAGAAGTTGTAGCACAGCTGCCTTGGGGGAGGGTCACTATGGACTCTGGGTGTGTTCTCCACGCGCCTTCTTACTCAGTTGGCTCTGAAGCAAACACACACATTGTGGAGGGGACACATGCAATCCCACGGGGACACGGAAAGCTCCCGTGGTGCCTCCCCCATCACATCCCTCTCGCAGCACTCGGACTATTCCCATCCGGGGCCACAACCTAGGAAACTGGGCCACACTTTGCATGAAGGCTCCACATTGACAATGGGTCGATAGATGTTACAGCATGTTGCAGACAGGAGTGAGGGCGTATTACACAGAACCAGTTTCTCCTCCCTTGGTTTTCACACCTCAACTGCTAGAACAGGGCCTCATCCTCCCTGATTGAACTAACCTCATTATCTCTAGCTTGCTTGCTAGCATATATATACCTGCCCCTGGAAATTTCCACTACCTGCGTCTGACGAAGTGGGTATTCACCCACGAAAGCTCACGCTCCAAAATGTCTGTTAGTCTATAAGGTGCCACAGGATTCTCTGCTGCTTTTACAGATCCAGACTAACACGGCTACCCCTCTAATACTTTACACAGGGCTATAAGCATAGCAGTAGAAGCTGTTGTAAATGGTTATAAGCAACTCTGTGACCCCCTGGACCATCTGCAATTGATTCAAACATAGATGAACGCTTTATACACAGAAGCGTAATATGAAGCATGAACAGAAAGGGTGCATGACAAGCCCAGGGCCAGAGGACAGCGCCATAACACACACAGCATCAGCATGGTATGGGGAGGTTTAGGAAGTACACTCAGGACAGAGTTGGTCCCCATTCCCACCTTGAAGGGCTTTCTCCATGCTTCCAAGCCCAGCACTGAAAACGGCTGCCCCAGACTGATGAGGCAGTATTGTCAACAAGATCTGGAGCCATGAAAGGCCTGCTCTCTCTGGAGAGAGGGATGCTGGGAAATTTTCTCCGACCACAGAAGGCAGCTGCGCTCTAGGTTACAACTTCGCGGGCAAATAACTGTGTCCCCAAAACAGGAATGCCCTGGGCAGAGTGCAATGGGGCCGGCCCAACAACATGCAGCCATAAGGCAGCTGTCAAGGGACACACTTTATCAACCAGCTTACAGTTGCTGTGCATCTTGCAAGACACCATGTTGTTCCCTGTTAACTCTTCTGGCTTGTCTATGCAGGAAACTGACCAGAAGAGCTATTCCAGAATCAGAGTGTCCACTCAGGCAGCTATAGCAGAATATTTCTAGTACTACCAATTCACACCCTACCTTATTCTGGATTCACTCCCCTGTGTAGACCAGCCCTTACACAAACAAGAACCAGTTGCTGAGACACAGAATACAGCCAAGCTGGATTACAGCAGCATCAGTGCTGGGTTTGCTTCACAAGTTATTTCTTGCTGTCAGTCAACTAAGCTATCCTAAAGCCTGCCTCAGCCACTAGGAGAGAGCCATTTCCTTCTGTGTCCTGTCCTGGCTCCGCAGGGTGCACACCCATCAGCAGCGACTTTCCTATCCATGCCAGGCTGGGTACATGAGCCGGTAATAAGGCATTAATACCACGCTTCTGTAGCTGCCCTCAGCTGGGGGGAATGAGCATTGCTTAAAAGTTTAGCAACTTGGTAAGGACACTTCCTGTGTTCCTATGTTTGTGACCAGAGGTGGCTCCAGGCACTAGCGCTCCAAGCGCTTGCCTGGGGAGGCAAGCTGCGGGGGGTGCTCTGCCGGTCACCGCTAGGACAGCAGGCAGGGTGCCTGCGGCGGCTTGCCTGCAGAGGGTCTGCTTGTCCTGCTGCTTCAGCGGACCTCCCGCAGGCCGAAGCCGCGGGACCAGCAGATCCTCTGTGCTTGGGGTGGCAAAATGTCTAGAGCTGCCCCTGTTCGTGACTCTCGCCCTTTCACGCCAATGAGCGTGATGATGCTCTGACCAGCCTGACAGCAAACAGCAGCTCCATTTCAGCTCCGCTTGGGTTACTTTTGGAGTCGATGGCTAATAGAGCTGTTCCCTGTGCTGTATGTGGAGCTGAGATACCATTTGCATGCATGAGTTACTGCTTCACTACAGCTCAGAAGTGAAGGCTTTGTCTGCACTGGTACAGATCCATGTATGGACACTATTATTCCAGTTTAATTTACACTTGTTCCTAATCAAATTAAACTAAATGAAATAAGCCTGATTTAAACCAAAATAAGAATGTGGCACCAGTATAATTAAATCGGTTTAAACCCACACCTTTAAACTGGAGAAGTTCCGTGTATCGACAAGAGAGGAAGTGAAGAATATGATGGTTATTGGCCAGTTAAATTATCTGCCTTGCTTCTAGTCCAACAGGCAATGGGCATTTTCCCTTCCCTGCATCAGAGGGCACTAAGCAGTAGAACTCTTTTCTGTAGTACTTTTTAACAGCCAAAAATCATGAAAAAAAATTTTTTAAATGTTCTGCCAGAAATTAAACCTTCCAAAGCACACAGTATGTCTGTGAGGGGGTGTTCTGTAGCTATTTCTATGACAGCGTTTCTCAAATGTGGCCACCAAGACTTTTCTTGTGGTCACAGCCTCTTGGGCTGTGATTGGGGGGGTGGGAGGGGACACACAGCGGACCCTCCCACTCCCTGGTGCTCCTAAGTGCACTATTTGATGTTGGTTGCTGGGGCCACCAGCAGGGGTTGGGCCCTGCCCCCCTCTGCAGATACCTGGGGCACAAGGCTGGAGGACCAGGCAGCTGGTGAGTTCCTCATTTGCCCAGGGGTGGTGGGGCTTAGGCTTTGGGCTTCAGCCCTGTGTGGCGGGGCAGCAGGCTCTGGTCGTGGGGATTCGGGCTCCAGTCCTGGGCTCTGGAGCTGCATGGCGGCAGGCCCCAGGCTCCAGCCATGTGGCTTCAGGCTCTGTTCCCCAGCTGCCTCTCCCAGCTACCCACTCCCCCACCCCCAACGCACCTGGCCCCCATCCACGGCTTCATTTGTCCCCATGCTTTCCAAGGCTGAGTAAGTCCACTGTGAAAAGTGATACTTGTGTGTTTGTTAATATCACTTTTCACAACAGACTTACTAGCTAGCAATAAATAAATGACAATCATTTGGACGTGTCTATGTGCATATTTGTTTTGTTTTTCCTAAAGCTAATTAAGTATTTCAGGGAAACGTGTGAGAGCGGCCACCCACAAGAGCTGGTGGCTGCACTCTGAGGCCACCAAATAATTTTCACTGAGAACCTGTGTATCTATGGTGTCATTACCTGGGGGGCTCATATCCAATTAAAAACAACACTCATTCAGTGTGAACCAGCATTGCACCAAGGCCCTGAGCTACCTGCAGCTGGGCTCCAGCAGACCACCAAGGGAAGTGGGTCTGAGAGGCCAGGGACCTCGCCTGAGAACATCCCGATATCGTTCAAGACTCCAAAGACGAACAGCAGGAGCAGCCTGTAAGCACTGACTGTACAATTATATCAAGGCACAGCCTAGGTTGCACGTAACCTGCGGCTAGGCTTGGATGTGTTTACACAGGTACGAGTCTTTACCTGACGTGAACGATCCATCGGGAATATAGAAAGCGCCCACTGTGATTCCAATCAAAATCAGGAATTTGAAGAACCAAAACCTGGATGGGAAGACAAGAGGTAAGAAAAGCCACCTGAGATCGAGGAAGAGGGAAGCAAGCTGGCGAGGCCCATCCAGGCCGAGTCCTACACCCACTGACGCTCTTTATTGCTCCTTGGAGTTGAACCAGAGAACAGGAGTGCAGTTGACTCATGCTATTTATAGAGCACAGAATCTAGGGCAGGTGTTGGCTTCCTGCCCTGTTTCCAATCAATAATAAGTCACACTTCTCTCTGGTCAGGAAAATAGTTACCTTTCAAAATAAAAAAATCTGCTTTTGTCGATAAACTGCTCTGTGATTGGCTTGGAAAAGAGAATGTTTACATGCAGCAGCCAATCAGAATACAGCTATTAAATAATGCTAGACAGAAGAACTGTTCCTTTCTTGCAGCAGCGCTCACCAGGGAAAATAATTAAAGCTCCAGTCAGCATTTTATGGAATAGAGCAGTCATAGATCAGTGACGCCTGCTTTAAAATGAGTAAGAACTGCAGTATTTATCTAGCAGCGGGAGCCTATTACCCTGCAGTAACATCTGCTTCAACCATGAGAGCTGCAGGGAGTTCAGGGCCAAAATTTAAAGCGTTTTGTTTATTTTGAGAGAAATGTTACATATCTACCATTATGAGACTTACCTTTCCACCAGTTCCCCTGCAGGGTTTGCAAACTAAACAGTGCAATGGGCTAGAGCATGAGAAACAGAACGCAAAACCGGGGCGCTGCCTAGTTACTGGACTCAATATCCTTCCCTACAAAGAGAGTGAATCCTAATTGCCTTCATTGCAGGAAATCCTTGGTGAGGTTCTGTGGTCTGCATTAGACAGGAGGTCAGACCAGATGATCTCTTTCTAGCCTTGAAAACTGACCAGCAGATTCTCACCAGGGAGATGAAAAAGCATCCGCAGTATGAAGCAAACAAGATTTTTTTGAATTACTTCATTGCGAACAATCAGTGGCTCCGTCAGTAACATGCCAAGGACATTTTAAAATAATTGTGACTCAAGTGAAGTGCTTCTTATTAACATCAGCGAGGCGAGATAAGTCACAGCAGCCTCACCCATTCTGAATTGCTGCTCTTGGGTCCTTACTGCTCCTCACACAGATCATGATCAAGGCGAAGAGGAAGAAGAAAGCAGCCGTTGCAAAGCACATGCGGTACACAGACTTATGACCCAGGAAGGACTTGCAGTTGACACGACCTTGGATGCCTAGACTTGAACTGCCTCCTTCACAAAAGCCAGGAAGCTGTTACAAGGAGAGATGGGGAGAAAACAGTTCTGTGAACACCTCAGAACATTATCTCAGAGCAGCACCTAAAGACTCCACCAAGATCAGGGCCATTGCGCTAGGAACTGAATTTACACAGAGGACTTGTCTACACATGAAAATTAATCCACAATAAAGTAAGGTGTGAATCTGAAGTGGATTAATAATTCCAGATCAACTGCATATGTGGATGCTCTTATTCCAGAACGAGTGCCTCCAAATTAGCTTAACCAACTTCCAAAAAATAAGTGCATTCAGCTGATTTGGAATAAGGCATTCTAATTCTGGAACTGAGTTAATCAGGAACAGCTATTCTGGACTAACTCCCCATGTAGACAAACTCAAAATAAGAGTCAATCCTTTCCTTGAGCTAATACGCCAAACAAAGGGATGGGAGGGGAAGTGACTTGGCCAAGGTCACATAGCAGGCCAGCAGCACAACCAGGAATAGAATAGCAGGGAGGGATAGCTTAGTGGTTTGAGCATTAGCCTGCTAAACCCAGGGTTGTGAGTTCAATCCTTGAGGGGGCCATTTAGGGATCTAGGGCAAAAATCCATATAGGGTTTGGTCCTGCTTTGAGCAGGGGGTTGACTAGATGACTTCCTGAGATCCCTTCCAACCCTGATATTCTATGAACCCATGCCTCCTATATCCCAGACACTCCACCATGCTAGGTGTGGGGGAGTCCGGCCCTGCACCCCTCTTCCTGGGACTCACAGTGACTCTTAGCCTGCCAGTAAAACAGAAGGTTTATTGGACAACAGGAACGCAAGTTACAGCAGAGCTTGCAGGCACAGTCAGGACCCCTCAATCGAGTCTTGCTGGGCTTTCAGGGTGCTTGGATCCCAGGCTTAGGATACCCTGAATTCCGCCGAATTCCGCCCCCCAAACTGAAAACTACTTCCCTCCTGCCGGCCCCTTCTTTTGTCTTCCTTCCCGGGCAAAGGTGTTGCCCTTTCCCCTCCCTTACCTAGCTCAGGTTACAGGCTCCAGTAAAGTCCTCCCCTGCTCTCCCATTCCCCACACAGACAGCCCCTACTCCATCACACTAGGTAATTGCTTTTCCTTTTTAACTGGGATTTCAGGGGAAATAGGTCCCAGTCTTGCAAGCAGCTCTGTGCTGTCAAACCCAGTACGGGCTCTGTGCAGAGACAGAGTAATTTGCAGGGCCAAGGGCCTTTAGTTCTCTACAAGTTTAGGCAAAGGGAGCTGGTAGCCAGAGTCTGACTGGCTTCACAATGTCCCTTTCTAGCTTGCACACAAGGACTGACGAGAATTCACAAAGTTCTCACCAGAAACGTAACTGTTCCTCTTTGGGGGAAAACACTCAGTGAATGTGCTGCTGGCAAGGGTGCAGCCAGGCAGCCCTGGAGGGTGCAGTCCACAAGACAGGGCCAGTGCCGGCAGTGGGAGTATCATCTTCCACCAGTGAGCCTCAGCCTTAATATGGAGTGACCACTTCTAGCAATGGAGGTGGGGGTAGGGAGTTGGGGGGTGAGTTAAGATGCACATTTTTAACAGCAAGGGTGAATAACCCCTAGAACATCTTCCCAGGGGATGTGGTGGATCCTCCATCACTGGGCATCTGAAGACTGGCTGTGGTCCTGAAATACATCCCCTCAGTTAACCACAAGTGATTGGCCTCCACGCAGGAATTACAGGGTGACATTCTAAGAGCTGCAGAACACAGGGCAAATGAGCTGAACATAATTTAGACAATCCATTAATTTAGTCTTCATGACCGTTGGTTACTCAGCCAGTTACAATGCCAGGATGGGACGGAGGCAGCATGGCCCAATGGACAGCGAGTTGTGAGAACTGGGTGATAGGTCACTTTGTCTCACTGTGCCTCAGTTTCCCCATCTGAAAGAAGAGTTAACAACACCCTGTCTTTATAAAGCACATTAGGATCTATGGGCGGTGGGAAAAGGGAACACCGAGTGCTAAGTATTAACATCATTTTTCCTTTCTTCAACATGTCAGAGACTTTAATATTTAAATCCTCTTTCCTCTGTTACGTTTTCTGACACCTGCCCCCCACACCTCAGTTCACTCCTGGCTTCTGCCTTTGCTCAGAGGTCCCACGTCAGCGGGGCAGGGCAGGACGTTGGAAATGCTGCTTACCTTGTGCAGCTGCTCTTCCACACCGGGTATGATCATGATAATGGATACCAGCGTGCCCAGGAACAGGAAGAAGGTGAAGATGAGGCGGGAGATAGTGGAGCTCCTGGTGGAGGGGCAGCAGCCACACAGGAGGCAGGGAGCTGAGCCGCACAGACATGACACCTGGCAATGGAAGAGTCGGACTGAGCAAACAGCACAGAACAAGAGATGGTACCCGGCGCCATGGCCAATTTGCTTCCTGCCATGGGAACTGAACCTGGACTCCCCAGTTCCTGCCCCCATGAAGAAATGGCACCTGGTTGCCGAAAAGAAGAGGGCTTCCCTCTGTCGCCCCAAACCCAACTGTGAGGGGAAGGGGAAGGTACAGGTTAGGCAGGTCTGACAAGGTTTGGCTGACGAGCAGCAGGATGGGCAGAGCCCAGGCTGAGAGATTCTAAGGCCAGTCTGACCTGCGTCACACAGGCCTGAGCACTGCCGTGCATTCAGTCCTGGATGAACTGAGCAGATCTTTTACACAAACATCCAATGGATAATTACCCTAACGGTTAAAAATGTACACCTTATTTCCACTTTGGGTTTGCTTCGATTCACCTGCCAGCCACAGGCGCTGGCTTCCTCCTTTCCCCGGAGGTGCTCAACTTCCGCTCAGCCCCAGACCCCACGCCCACTCCACCCCTTCCCCCAAGGCCCCACCCCCGCTCCATTTCTTCCTGCTCCCGCTCCGCCTCTTCCCACCCCCTCTCCATCCCTGCCCCACCTCTTCCCGCCCAGTTCTGCTCCCTGCCCCAAGCACGCCTCATCCCCACTCCTCTCGCTCCCTCCCAGCACCTCCTGCATGCTGCGGAACAGCTGATTGTGGTGGGTGAGAGGTGCTGGGAGAGTGGGAGAAGGAGTGCTGGCTGCTGGTGGGTGCAAAGCACCCACTATCTTTTTTCCATGGGTGCTCCAGGGCTGGAGCACCCACAAAGTCGGGGCATATGCTTCCCGCCACTGGATCTTGTTATACGTTTGCTAAACTGAAAAGCCCTTTATCAAATATCTGTTCCTCGTACTGGTACTTATAGACTGATCAAGTCACCTCTGAACATTCTCTGTGTTAAGCTAAATAGACTGAGCTCCTTGAGTCTAGCACTGTAAGGCAGGTTTTCTAACCCTTTAATCGTTCTCATGTCTCTTCTCTGAACCTTCTTCCTGACTTGTGGGCACCAGTTCTAGACGCAGTGTTCGAGCAGCAGTCACCCCAGAGCCAAATACAGAGGTAAGATACCTCTCTACTCGCACTCGGGATTCCTGTTCTCACATTAGCCCTTTTGGCCACAGCGTCTCACTGGAAGCTCATGTCCAGCTGAGCATCCACCCCCAAGTCTCCTCTCAGAGGAACTGCTTCCCAGCTTACACAGCAAGTCTGTAATAGAGCCAGGAATTGAACCTAGAACTCCCCAATCCCTGGCTGGTATCATAACCACAGGACCATCCTTGGTTGCACTGCAGCCTGTGGACCTGATGCTGGTCTCCTGCTGATCAAATGTTGCAATAACTCCATTGCAATGAATGGCGTTAAACCAGAATGAGGTGAAAGTCTGGCCCCGGGTGCCTTAGGGCACTAGTGGTAGCGCTGAGGATGGAAGCACTAGTGTGGACAAGCTGCCTGTGTTTTCACCACCATGTGGTCCAACTCTGCTCCGAGTCGGTGAACAGCGCTAGACTCCCAGCCTGCTACACCAGGGCTCCCCCAGGAGCTGCCCCAAGTGGGAAATCCTATGGGAAAGGGCAGTGCTGACACAGCCTAGCTGTGCACAGGCATGCTTTAGGGAGTTCTATTACCATTTGCTCTCAGCCACACTGGCTGCTCAAACTATAACGGGGCTTCTGCATAGCAATTTGCTTTGTATAGATAATTATCCCAAGCTTTTCTTAGCTCTTCTCATCTGTAGATCCTAAAGTGCTTTGCAAAGAGGTCAGTGTCATTACCTCCATTTTACAGATGGAGAAATTGAGGCATAGAACTGTCAAGTGATTTGTCCACAATCAGCCAGCAGGCCAGTGGCAGAGCCAGGGATAGACCCCAGGCCTCGAGTCTCAGTGCAGTGCCCTAGCCACCAGGCCATACTGTCCCCAATGCATGAGGCTTAAATGTTGGTGGCTGCAAAATCTTTCACTTTTACCTATTTAGACCGTGTCTGCTCTGGATTCCCAGGCTGCCAGCACCACTGGGGCCTGAATGCAGAGCAAAAAGAGTTTGAATACTGGACTGAGAGGATACCTGAAACTGACTTCGTGATGCTGCCAGGCCGGATGCCAGCTTTTGCCCAGGCTGCAGGCATTCTTAACCTTTACTGCAGCCTGCATCCTTTTGGTTCTCAAAATACATCTTCTCGCACCCTTTATCACAAATCATTGAAGTAGGTCAGTTCTTTAAACCTACAAATATCATAACTATAAGAATGAAAGAGATAAAATAAATATAGAATTCTAATTTCGCAGTAAAATTAAGTGTGTAATTTTTCATGTATTCTTAATTTGCTTAATTTGTGTTTTCAATGATTTACCTTCTAAAAAAATCTGGCATGTCTCACACCCCCAGAAAGAGCATCTCGCACCCCCAGGGGATGCGTGCACACCAGGTTAAGAACCACCACGCTGAGAACGAACAACCTCGTACCTAGAGACCAGCACAGGTCACCTGTATGTTCGTTCCACTCAAAGCAGGTATTAGTCTCCTAAGAATGTATTCAGTGTTTAGACGCTGTGAAATGCTTGTCAGTTGCTGCCTGTGTTTATCTCCTTTGTAATGCCTGGATTCCAGGCTATTAGAAAACACATACATTTTGGTTTATAACTTTAGAAAATGTTTGCCCTGAACTTGTGAACTCAGGCACCGGAATCATCACCTTGCCCACCCAGAAGGGCTATGGATATCAAATGGCCCATAAAGAATCATCACCGTACAAAGGGTTGATTAACGGCCCTATCGCACCTGGGAAATCCTACCTGCAAGGAAGCTCCTGCTGTCGGCTTAGAAGCTGAATGAAGAAAATAAAAACAAAGCCACAGGAAAATTTTCCATCTTTTTGGCTGTTTCAACTCTAAAGGGCCAGAGGCTCTAACCTGAAACAAAAGATCTCCAGGGTCTGACTCCTGGGCCTGCCCTGAAGGACACTTTGAATTGACAAATCACTACAACTTTATCACTCTTTGGATTTAGATGGTAACCCATTGGTTTGTGTATGTTTGCTTGTTTTAACCTGTAAATAACTCCCATATTCCTTTTTCCTAGTTAATAAACCTCTAGGTAGTTTATTACAGGATTGGCTACAGGCGTTGTCCTTGGTGTAAGATCTAGGGCATCAACTGATCTGGGAGTAAGTGACTGGTCTCTTGGGACTGGAAGCAACCTGAACCTGGTGTGGTCTTTTGGGTAAGTGATCATTTATCATAAGTCCAGTTTGTCTGGGTGACAAGATAGACAGGAGAGTCTAAGCGGACTGTCTGTGACTCCATAGTGAGATGGTTATGGTAATTCAGGAGATCACATTGGTTACTGGCTTGGTGAAATCTAATTCCAGAACTCACCACTAGTTTGGGATGTCTAACACTCTGCCCTGTCTGTGGTAGGCAGTCAGAGTCATGAGCCCATCCAGATAGTGTGACAGCCTCCAGTATCATATGGGAGTGGAAGTACTGTCTTGTTCAGGTTACACAATTGAAGAGGCCTCCCAGAGATGTGTGTGTATGAAGAGGCCTCCCAGAGATGTGTGTGTATACGTTCTATGACAAGCTGCATAAAGCAACAAGGGCATGTGAGGTTAAGTCATGGAGGGAATGTTACAGGAATTGAAAGTTGATTTAAATTTTAGCATTTTTGTGAGGCAAAAAGCGAACCCGTAAAACCTGGCTGCTGCTTGACAGGGGCTGGGAAAGGAAGTTCTCCTCTTTGGAGTTTCTCTGCAGAGTCGCACGCTTCTGTGCTTACCTCGGCTGGGCTCCGTTACCCAACCTTTCAGATTACGGCCATGCTTTACCTGCCTAGTTTTAAACTTCTCATTATGCAGAAGTGGCTATTCCAATATTCACCCAAATCAACAGGGTTCTGCCTATTGGTGCCTGAAACTTTGGAACTGGTCCAAGTGATGATCAAGAGTAATCACGTTACAGACAGAGAAATGCCTCCTGGACCGGATGGTGAGGCCTCACTTCACTCGGTCGGGAGTTAAAAGGACTAAATTGCACATTTTTAGGCAAAAACGGTCAGTGCCTCATTAAAGCAGGCAGCGTGACCCTGCATGCACACAAGGGGGAAGAGCTAAAGTTGCGTGTTCATCCTTACTCTAACTTTCCGATTTCCTGGCTTTTTGAATGCTGCATTCATTGTGCAACTTGATTGCTCTCTGAATGTGCTTCATTTGTATGGAACTTTCTAAGGGTTTGTTTTTTAAAGTAGGAAAAGAGACAAAAGAATTTAAGAAAAAATAATAAATAAAATTTTTAAAAAAAAGCATTAGCGTCTGTTATCTATAATCCCTAAGCAGTGATCACCACTCCATCTGGAAGGAAGCTAACATGAACAGTAGGGTCCTTCTTAGGACAGCATGTCCACGAAGAAAAGATTAAGTTACTATGGAGGAGAAAGATACCATCCTTCATGCTCAAAACTACTGAGAGAAGCGAGGGAACCAAAATCTGACCTTGTCTTTTAAGACGTAATCAAGAGCTGAACATCAAGATAAGTATGAGGAATGAAAAGTCACCGCTGTAATTTTGAAGTTAAGGGTGTTTAAGGTTGTCAAGTTCTCTCCCCGCTCAGAGACCAAAACGCGGCCATGTACACAAGCTAAATTGCTAAGGAAAATCTCTCCCATGTACACGTCATACATAATTTCCGCAGTACCCATAACTTTGGCAAATCAAAACCACTTTTTTCCAAATCAAGGCCATACTCTAATACTAACAGATGGCTCTTATACAGGGCTCGTCATCCATAGAGCTCAAAAAAAGTGGAGTATTATACCCCTTTTACAGATTGGGAAATTGAGACACAGAGAGATTAAGTGATTTGCCCAAGTGGGAGAACAAGGAATAGACCCCGTCCATGGGACCATGCTACTTCTCACCATTTCCATGCCAAATTTCAATTTTAAAATGTCATCCAGTTTTCCTATCGTTTAAATGGGTTAAAAAAAGTTGTGATTATTTTTTTTTAAGACAGTAACACAAATATTTTTTCTCCCACTTTCTGCTTCAAAAGTGGCTAGTCTCACTCTCTCTTGGGCAGAGATTAGCCATGGAAAATTTCAGTCCTAAAACTGCATGTTTTGGAGTCTCTGGAAACAAGGGGCTAGAAGAGAAACTATTTCCCACCCTGCATCCTAGTGGACACTCCTGCTCCTGCTGTGTGACATGGGCACAGTACAACCTTACTCAGGGGTTGCATGACACATCCAAGTAATGTTACATCCATATTTGAGGATAAAAACCGTCAGGAAACCAGTATGTTAGCATTAGTGTAACTGAATTACAACATCACTGCTGCTGGTAACACCCTCTCATCAGTTCAGTTCCCTGCACAGAATGTCACATCCTGTGATACTGCTAAGGCGAGGCCCTGGAGCAAACAGCTATGCCCACAAATGGGACAATAGCCGGACCATACGTCAATAAGGATCAATAGTTCCATCGATATGGACAACCTAAAACGGAAAGATTAGGGCTTGCGTCATTTTGTTGTTGTTGTTGCTGTTTTGTTTTATGATGTACAGAAGTGGCTAGTTTCACTTCCTTGGCATCTGTGACCTAATAATGCTACTGATCCCCCAGGCATCTACAGAGCAACAGGAAAAACAGGATTGACGCCATCTGAATTTCTAACCTAACAACTAAGCAGAACCACACCCACCCACACGAGAAAGGAAAAAAACTATTTTCAGACCTTTTTTTGAATCTAATTAAAAAGCAAAAATGGAATAAACCCACTGTTGCCCAACTTCCAGGGAATCTGAATTAAAAATTATGCAATCATCTAATATTGCCAGAGATCTTACAACACTTGACCATATAGTCCACCTGCTCACTGGCAATTTACTTACTTAGACACACAAAGGCCTCAATTCTCAGAAGAACAGGGGTTTTCAGTGCCAGACAAAGGACTCCTTAGAAGGGCAAGTTTTTCAGAGGGCAAGTACTCAGAATTTTCTGAAAATGAGATCTCCTTCAGGTATCAAGTTGGGTACCAATAACTGTTAGTCAATTTGGAACATGTTTGCCAGAGTTTATCCTGAGCCACGGTGACCGGATAGTAACTGTGAAAAAATGGGACGGGGGCAACAGGCACCTATATAAGAAAAAGTCCCAAAAAACAGGACTGTCCTTATAAAAATGGGACATCTGGTCACCCTATCCTGAGCCTACAGTATTTTTGATCTGATCCCTATAACCAGCCAGTGAGAAGGAGCTCACATTATCTAAATGTCTCTCCCTGGAAATGACATGTCTAGCTGGCTCCATGTCTAGTTGGCAGCTGGTATCAAGAGGAGTGCCCCAAGGGTCGGTCCTGGGGCCGGTTTTATTTAATATCTTCATTAATGATCTGGAGGATGGCGTGAAGTAGGGGCATTGCCAGCAGATCGAGAGACATGATCATTCCCCTCTATTCAACATTGGTGAGACCTCATCTGGACTGCACCCTCAGCAAGTTTGCAGATGACACTAAACCAGGAGGAGTGATCGATACGTAGGGTAGGGATAGAATACAGAAGCTGGATACGAGTCAACAGTGTGCCCTTGTTGCCAAGAAGGCTAATGGCATTTTGGGCTGTATAAGTAAGGATCTGCTGGCAATGCCGAGAGACATGACCATTCCCCTCTATTCAACATTGGTGAGGCCTAATCTGGACTGCCCCTTCACCAAGTTTGCAGATGACACTAAACCGGGAGGAGTGATCGATACGTAGGGTAGGGATAGAATACAGAGGGACCTACACAAATTAGGGGATTGGGCCAAAAGAAATCGGATGAGGTTCAACAAGGAATCAAGAGCCGGTATCAAGAGGACTGCCCCAAGGGTCGGTCCTGGGACCGGTTTTATTTAATATCTTCATTAATGATCTGGAGGATGGCGTGGACTGCACTCTCAGCAAGTTTGCAGATGACACTAAACTGGGAGGAGTGATCGATACGTAGGGTAGGGATAGAATACAGAGGGACCTAGACAAATTAGAGGATTGGGCCAAAAGAAATCAGATGAGGTTCAACAAGGACAAGTGCAGAGTCTTGCACTTAGGAGAGAAGAATCCCATGCACCGCTACAGACTAGGGACCGAGTGGTTAGGAAGCAGTTCTGCAGAAAAGGACCTAGTGGTTACAGTGGACGAGAAGCTGGATACGAGTCAACAGTGTGCCCTTGTTGCCAAGAAGGCTAATGGCATTTTGGGCTGTATAAGTAGGGGCATTGCCAGCAGATCGAGAGACATGATCATTCCCCTCTATTCAACATTGGTGAGGCCTCATCTGGAGCACTGTCTCCAGTTTTGTGCCTCACACTACAAGAACGATGT
>NC_133793.1:15472603-15525145 GCF_003597395.2 Chelonoidis abingdonii | reverse complement strand
CTAGGAAGGTGGTGGAATCTCCTTCCTTAGAGGTTTGTAAGGTCAGGCATGAAAAGCCCTGGCTGGGATGATTTAGTTGGAGTTGATCCTTTTTTGAGGTCCCATCCAACCCTGATATTCTGTGATTCTATGACAGCATCACTACACTGAACATATAAAAGTTACGTTCAGTGCAGCTCTGTTCGGATCATTTGTTTGAGAGAAAGATGCAAATTAATATTTGCTGACCTGAAACACGGGCGGGGGGAGGTCAATTGCTTCCAATTTTTAAATAGCTATTGTTTGTTTTTGATGATGCAAACATCGGGAAACCTACAATTTATGCAAGAAAGTATTTCAAACAAAGCAATGCTATGCTATTTCACTTCTTAGTAATTTCCTTGAGTATTTTCTGACGTATTGCTACGGACTAATGTAGGTCCTGATCCAGCAATGTCCTTAAGCACATGCTTATCTTTAAGCACAAGTAGTCCTGTTCATTTCAACCCCAAGATTTATTTTTTGTTTGTTTTTAAAATGTGTAGGGCCTAACAAAATATGAGATCTTTATTATTTTTAATTTGGGTTTCTTTTTATTTGCGCTCTGAGCCTTTAGAGCACACTTGATTAACATTTTCAGGCTTTTCTCCACAACTGTGAGAGCTAGATACTGACTTTTGATTTTTAAATGAAAGCTGGGATTTTCGTGCAATGATTTTTCAAGCATGTGGGCCTTCATGCTAACCGAAACAATCACAAGAGTGCAAGACCGAAGTTAAGCATGTGCTTCAGTGCTTTGCTGGGTTGGGGTCGTAAGCAGTTTGGGTAGTGCTTGGGCAGCAGGATGTTAAATGTATGGATTGTTATCGATTCCAAAGGAAGTATACTGGGAACAAACTCTAATTAAAAAATTAAATACAGCTGTTTTGAGTTCCTTGCTACATTTTTGTTATCCTCAAGGGAAAAAAAAATATATCCACAATATTTTTGGAGAGTGTTTCAAACAACAGAGAGGCAAAAATACACAAGATTTTCCAAGGGGTGGGTCAGTAGCATATGCTCAAAACCTGCGAAGAACTCTTCTTCAGAGATGCTTCAAGGGGACCAGGAAAAACCACCACATAGCTTATGCCCAAGAGTTCTGACTACGTAATGGAGCATAACAATGCACAAATTAGTCTTCAGGTTTAATTTTAAAAATGTTTTTGAAACATGTTACCAGTCTGTCTTTAAAATCCATGTACCAGCACATCTATGGAGAAATGCAAAAAGGTCCCATGATCTCGTATATACCCACCTTGCATGGGTGTGAACTTGTGGGAGATGGGGTGCTGCTGAAATCAAGCAGATTTTATACAGGAGTGAAGGAGGATTCAATTAAGTAAAACCCAGTTGGTACAAGTGTCAGAATTTAGTGGTTCAGCTCGGGAGAGAACAGCAGCTGAATAAATTGTTTCTTAAGTGAACCCAGCTGCAAAGTCACTCAGCTTTGTGCATCATCTGAGAGCAGACGGAGACTTTTAAAGGCGCTTAAGCCAAGACGTCTAGAGATTTGTTATTATAAAACAGAATCTCTACCCAGTCAAGCTTTACCTCTCCGTTCAGCTCATCTCCCCCACACTAGCAGGGCAGAAGTAGCAAAATAAATACAGCTGGCTTCCATTCAGCAGACCGCCCCATAGCAAGCTTGGTGGTGGGGAATGTCTCTAGCTAGAAAGCTATTCTGTGGGGGGGAAGGGGAGGCATAGACACCTACAATATTAACAGGCTGTGGCATGCTGCGCAGCTTCAGAGAGACTCTTTCAAGACAAAGGCCCAAGTCCTGCTCACTTTACTCACACAAGTAGCCCAACTGAAGTCCAGCAAGATCCGACTCCAAGGTTTCATCTTCACTGTTAGAGACTCCACTGTAAAAAGCTAGTGGAGACTTTCCGTGAGGCAGGTGAGGTCATCCGCAGGCCAGGTATGGTGCTGACCTCGTGGATAGCCTCCACTAGGATTCTCCTGCAGAATAGCCAACACCCGTTCAGTTATCCCACTGCAACACACTCTTTAGTGGGGAAGACATCACCTGAGCAGGGAGCTAAGAGTGCTGTCCAGGTTACTATCAGCACCAGACTACAGGGCAATGCTACCACCTCACGCCTGGGAGACATTACTCCTGACAGCAAAGCTACATTCACAGCTGAGACTGTACTTTCGTTCCCGTTTCCAGTGGATCAATTTCAAACAAAAGAACTTCTGAGCCGAAAGTTTATGTAGCTGTTTCTTATTTTTGGATCAAAAATTTTCAGTCAAAAATTTGCAAATTTGACACCATCAGTTCAGGATTAAACAAAGACTGTGAATGGCTAGCCAACTACAAAAGCAGTTTCTCCTCCCTTGGTGTTCACATCTCAACTGCTAGAACAGGGCCTCACCCTTCCTGATCAAACTAACCTCGTTATCTCCAGACTGATTCTTGCCTACATATTTATACCTGCCTCTGGAAATTTCCATTACATGCGTCTGACGAAGTGGGTGTTCACCCACGAAAGCTCATGCTCCAATACGTCTGTTAGTCTTTAAGGTGCCACAGGACTCTCTGTTGCTTTTTACAGATCCAGATTAACATGGCTACCCCTCTGATACTCAGTCAAAAATGTTATTTGCTGTCTTCTCGCTACAGAATGTATGATCTACTAAGCTTGAAAAAGAAAAGTTGTTTAAATAAAGAAATTGCACAAAGGAATTTAACACGCAACACATCTGCCAGACATTACTCTCCTTACAGACCAAAGCATGCTCTGATCTATAAACATTCATTTCAGTGGTCACTCATGTTCTTCCTTTTTAAAATCCCTAAGAAATTAAATTACCCCCTCCCTCAAAAGTGCAGCATTGCAGCCAAGAACCAACAGGCACAATAGCCAGGAAACTCAAGTTATAGTTCTCATACTGAATTTAAAAGGTGACTGGCAAAATATTAATAATGTGGTTGGCAAATGCATAACATTTAACATCTACAAGAATGTAAACAAGGGGGTAATGTTACAGTGGTTGAGTACCCAGAACTTCGCACAGCCTGAGCAGGGAGTTGAATTTTAAATTCTCGGCCATGACTATTCACTACGTATTGGTTAAATGCTGGGTGCTCTATAACAGTGGTTCTCAACCTGCGGGACATGTGGCCCTAGGAGTACGCAGAGGTCTTCCATGGGTACATCAACTCATCTAGAGATTTGCCTAGTTTTACAACAGGCTACATAAAAAGCACCAGCAAAGTCAGTACAAACTAAAATTTCATACAGACAATGACTTGTTTATACTGCTCTATTCACTATACACTGCAATGTAAGTATGATATTTATATTCCAACTGATTTATTTGATAATTTTATGGTAAAATGAGAAACTAAGCAATTGTTCGGTTATAGTGTGGCTGGGACACTTTTGTATTTTTATGTCTGATTTTGTAAGTACAGTGAAACCCCGCTACAATGTGATGTTTGGGGTCCAAAAACTTCCATCGCGCTAAATGCGGGGTCGCGGTATAGCAGGGTTTGAAACCAGTCTGTTTGTCAGTGGTCCCCAACGTGGTGCTTTGATGTGCGCCGTCTAGTGCCTAGTGCCCAGCAGGGGAGAGGAGCCGTGGCCCCCCGCCTGCCGGGGACAGAGAACTCCGAGGCTGCGAGCGCCGGCACTCTCTGTCCCCGGCAGGTGCGAGGCCGCGGCTTCTCTCTGGCCTGCTGGGGACAAAGAGCCAGGGCCGCCCAGAAGATTCCGGGGGCCTGGGGCTGTTGGCGGCAGGCGGCTCCGGTGGACCTCCCGCAGGCACGCCTGAGGGAAGTCCACCGGAGCCACGGCACCAGCGGACCCTCCGCAGCCACACCTGCGGGAGGTCCACCGGAGCCGTGGGACCGACAAGCGGCAGGGCACCCCCCATGTGGCAAAATGTCTAGAGCCAGCCCTGTTCGGCGGCAGGGGGCCCTTCCATTCTGGGACCCGCCGCCAAAATGCCCCGAAGACCTGCAGCGGGGGCCCCCCGCCAGCGAATTACCGCCAAAGCGGGACCCGCCGCTGAAGTGCAGCCTGCTCTTTGGTGGCAGGGGGGCCCCCACCGTGGCTCTTTGGGGCACTTCGGCAGCAGGTCCCGGAACGGAAGGGCCCCCTGCCACCGAATTACCGCCGAAGACCTGGTTGCACTTCAGCGGCAGGTCCCGCTTCGGCGGTAATTCACTAGCCAGGGGTCCTTCCACCCCAGAGCGGAAGGACTCCCCCACCAGTGAAGACTGGGAGCGGAAGAAGCTCCGGGGCCCGGCCCCGCAAGAGTTTTCCAGGCCCCGCGGAGCGAGTGAAGGACCCCGCTCCAGGGCCCCCGAAAAACTCTCGTGGGGGGCCCTGTGGAGCCCGGGGCTTAGGGCAAATTGCCCCTCTTGCCCCCCCTTCTGGGCGGCCCTGCAAAGAGCATCGGTGCCTGCAGCCCTGGAGTTCTCTGTCCCTGGCAGGCAGGGAACTGCGGCTCCTCTTGAAGCCAGAGAGAAGCCGCAGCCCCACACCTGCCGGGGACAGAGAGCATCGGCTCCCACACCCCTGGAGAAGCGGGAGAGAAGCTGCAGCCCGTGTCTGCTGGGGACAGAGAGCACCAGCGCCCGCAGCCTCGGAGTTCTCTGTGCTCGGCAGGCACGGGGCTGCAGCTTCTCTCCCCTGCCATGGTGTTGGGGACCACTGGTACAGTACTGTATTATGCCTTAAAGGGGAGCCAACCTATGATCGCATTATATGCGATTTCGTGTTATTGCGAGGTTTTTAAGTGAGGTGGAACTTGCAGGTAGGCAAGACAAAGACTTCTGAAAGGGGTGCAGTAGTCTGGAAATGTCGAGAGCCCCTGCTTTACAGTGTGGCATTAACAGTTTTTTTTGTATTAAATATCATTAAGCTCCAGTGTAACTGATTCCCTGGTCACTGTGGGTTTTTTGGTATCTTACCATCACTTTCCTAGTTCTCAGAGCAGGCTACTGCATTTTAAGATAGAATATAAGAACAGCCACACTGGATTGAATCAATGGTCCATCTTGTCTTCCAACAATGGCCAGATGCTTCAGAGCGGATGAATAGAGCAGGCAATCATCAAGTGATCCATGTCATCCACCCCCAGCTTCTGACAAACAGAGACTAGCAACACTCAGAGCATGGGGTTGCATCCCTGTCCATCTGGGCTAATAGCCACTGATGGACCTTTCCTCCAGGAACTTATCTAGTTCCTCTCTTGTATGTGCTTGGAATTTAAAAACTTTCTAGACAGAAGCAGCTTGGCCATAACCACTTCACCTGAGCTTGCTGAACCCACACATTACACCCATCTCTCCTCCCCTGCCCTTTTCTATCATTTTTCTTCCACCGCTCACCAGTGCATCCTCCAGAAGACTGGGAGGAAGGGTTGCTTTAAGAAGACAAAAATGAAACTGAGCAGCTAATGTGTTTTGTCATATCACAGTACCTGACACTGGGGGCCATATTCTGGTGCCCTGTGTAAATGGCTCCAAAATAGACTCACAGCTGTGTGCTCAGATACCACAGTACAGGACTAGATCCTGATTGGTCAGAGGATCACCCTCCACATGGATTATTCCTACTAGCAGCACAGATAATCTGTGCCAGGGAGGCTGCATCATTCCTGTCACTTGGTGGGGGGCCCATGTGTATAACCATAAGAGAACAGATCCTCAGCTGCCACAGCTCCACTGAAGTCAGTGGAAATACCACTATTTATGCCAGCTGTGGATCTGCCACAGTGACCACAGTCCCAGCCTCCAGGCTGCCCCCAGAATGACCCTCTGGCTTTTGGGGGAGAAAACCAGAATTAGGGTTGCAGACTGATTATCTGGCACTTACATACGCACACACAGAATTTGTGCAGCTAGAATCTGCTCTAAATTTCCCATCTGAGGCCTCCAAACATTATTCAAAATCATACAATCTGTGAGCTTTAAACGCCCTAAAGCAGAAGTCTGCAGGCCGCTTGTTGCAACTGCCTTTGGAACATTTTGTCAGGTTGTAAAACCATCTTAGTTCCAGCCAGTATCAGCCACCTGATGCTGCTCTCAGTTGTGTTGCAATAATTACTAGGCATGGAGGCTATAAGTCGGCCCCCGTGATCCTGTTCTGAAGTTAATTCACATTGGCCTCTTTCCAACAGGTAATCACATAGGGATGTGTTTAGAGCAAAACAAACTGGAACTTCCATCTTGAGTGGGTCCCTTTAATGACATCTTGGTGCTTTCACACACAAGGAGGGTGTGAGTCGATTGCAAAGGCACATGTGATTCAATGAGAAAGAAGATTCAGTGCACATACACCCTTGATTAGCTGAGCTCAGAAGCCAAAGTTCTCTGCCTCAAGTCCCAATTATTCATGTATTTTGTATACTGTGTGTGTTTTCGAGCTCCTAAGCATTTTCACACAACTACTGTGCCTCTCATAGACAGATCTGAAGCACTGGAAATATTTGACTGGGAAGACAGGCCACGCCCCTGAAAAGTTGGATCAGATGACAGTGTTGCTAAAGAAAATTCCCAAACAACTAGGGTGACCAGACAGCAAGTAGGAAAAATCGGGATGGGAGGTGGAGGTAATAGGAGCCTATATAAGAAAAAGACCCCAAAATCAGTACTGTCCCTATAAAATTAGGACATCTGGTCACCTTACAAACAACGTTACCACAAAAGTTTAGAAGACCCTCCCATACACTAAAATTACACATGGCACAGTCTGAATGAAAACTAAAAACTGATAAAGCCCTGGAATTTAATAGACACACATTACTTATTTTAACTTGATCTAACTAAAATACCTACATTAAAGAAAAAAACTAGTAATGTTTAGGGCAGGGGTTTTCAAACTGGGGGTTGGGTGCCCTTAAGGGGTCTCAAGGTCATTACAAGAGGGGTCACGAGCTGTCAGCCTCCACCCCAAGCCCCGCTTTGCCTCCAGCATTTATAATAGTGTTAATATATTAAAAAGCGTTTAATTTATAAGGGGGGGGGTCACACTCAGAGGCTTGCTGTGTGAAAGGGGTCACCAGTACAAATGTTTGAGAACAACTTAGGGGATTCTTTTTGGCTATCTGAGCAGTGGAAGGGTGTTTTATCTTTTAAGAGTTCTTTATTCTCTGTTGTGAAGAATTTATGCTAGTGCCAGATTTATCAATTTCAAGTCTGATCCTGCAATGAGTTGTCCCATTGGGAGTGCTCGTTCTTGTGTTTGCAGGATTGGGTCCTAGGGTGACCAGATGTCCCTATTTTACAGGGCTGGTCCTGATATTTGGGGCTTTTTCCCATATAGGTTCCTATTACCCCCCACTCACTGTCCCGATTTTTCACACTTGCTGTCTGGTCAGTCTATTGGGTCCTGATTCCTTACACCTCACGGTTATTTGTCTTAACAAAATCTGCAATTTTGTTTTAAAATGTCAACATGTCAAAATGTTACACTGCTGCTTTAAGCCACAAAGCCACACAGACTTACTTCCTTGAGGTTTGTTTCACAAACAGTCACAAAAGATGCATGCCACAAACACAAATAATTTCTGACTCAAGATTCCAGGCGAGTTACTCTAACTGGCTATACAGTCCTCTCTCATTTTAAGAGAGAGAGAGAGAGAGAGAGTGTGTGTGTCTGTGTGTGTGTGTGTGTGCACGCGCACTCAAGCTCTGAGTAACAACTAACCAGTCACTTTAACAATAAGCCACATACAGTTCTGTATTATTTTATACACTCGGGTTTTTAAGTTTAGGGAGATCAGGGAACAAAGAATTTGCAGCTAGGAAATTAAATATCGTGCTCAAGCTTTGAAATAAATATTTTAGACACTTTAGAAATATGTAGAGACACAAAAAGGGTCTCACACAAGTTGTATGTTGCACAACACACAGAGCTCCACTGACTTCCTCCTGAAGTTTCAGGAGGTTGGAAAAATGACTAAGAAATTATAGCGACCGAAGCATTTTGTCTAGACGAGAAGTGGAGAACACAATCGTGTATTAAAGAAAAAATGATCCAACTTTCAAATGACTCTTTATATTTAATCAGAACAAAATGCAACTCGAGAGAGGTTTAAAGCCAGCGAGTCGCAGTAACCAGGCTTAGCAGGACAGAGTCAAGTTGAGGGGGAAGAGAACAAGTCCAAGCCCCCGCACACGGGCAGATCTTCGGGAACCAACGGAACTCGGAGGGGAAGGCAGGAGCAGGAGCGAGAAGCTCAGCCGGGGAAGGGGTAGGGCGAGTGGGACGGGGGGACAGAGAAGGAAAAGGGGATGATGGAAGAAGGGAGCCCGGAGAAGGGCAGAGGAGCCCGGGGCACGCTGCAAACGGCGCTGCCCGGGCAGGGGCACTCACGCAGCTCAGCAGGGAGCAGACCCCCAGGCAGGCCCCCATGGCGCAGCACGATCCAGGCGCAGCGAGCCCCGCTCCAGCCGGCTCTCGGGGTTACAATGTTCCCGGGGCTGAGCTCCGCCGCCCTTCGGCCCTTTCCGCCTCCGGCGCTCGGCTGGTTCCGCCGGGCCCCGCCCGCCGAGCACCTGCCGGGCCGGGCTGAGTCACGCCTGGCTGGGTTCGTGAGCCAGTTGGGGCGGCCCCGGGCCCGGCGAAGGGCAGCGCCGTCCCGCAGTGACCAGCCCGGGGCTCCCCGCTGTGCCAGGGCCTGGTGCGCGCAGTGCCACCCCCTCGGCCCCTTCGAGCGGGGCTGCTGCACGGGGCGTGTGGCAGCAGAGCAGCCAGTGATGGGAGGGGGCCGGATCGCCGTTCCCGGGGGTGTGACTCCCGGGCACCCACCGCCCGTGTTTGCACCGCGTCCGTTACCGCAGAATAGTCGCGCTGGACGCTGGCCGAGCCCGGCGTATGGGGGACCTCTGCCCTGCAATGAAGCACCCACAGCTGCCTGGGTCCCCTGACTGTGACCCAGGGCCCAGGCGGTAGAGGTGTAACAAATACAGCATAGATCGGGGTAGGCAACCTATGGCACAGCTGCCGAAGGCGGCACACGAGCTGATTTTCAGTGACACTCACACTGCCCGGATCCTGGCCACCGGTCCGGGGGCCTCGGCATTTTAATTTAATTTTAAATGAAGCTTCTTAAACATTTTAAAAACCTTATTTACTTCACATACAGCAATAGTTTAGTTATATATTATAGACTTATAGAAAGACCTTCTAAAAATGTTAAAATTTATGACTGGCCCGCAAAACCTTAAATCAGAGTGAATAAATGAAGACTTGGCACAGCACTTCTGAAAGGTTGCCGATCCCTGGCGTAGACGCTCTCTGCTCATGGGGTCTCAGCACCAGGCTCCAGTCCAAGCCCAGACATCTACACTGTGATTTTATAGCCCTGGAGCCAGTGTCCTGGGAGCCCAAGTCAGCTGACCCAGACCAGTGCGTGTGTTTTACTGCAGTGTAGACATACTCCGAGTGCCCCCAGTCAGAGATGTTGTTAATGTACGTAACCTAAATTGCTTCCACTAGTAAACAGCTCAGTTCAGGGGTCAGCAACCTCTGGCATGCGACTCGCCAGGGTAAGCACCTTGGCGGGCTGGACCTGTTTGTTTATCTGCTGCCTTCGCAGGTTCGGCCGATCGTGGCTCCCGCTGGCCACGGTTCACCACTCCGGGCCAATGGGGGCTGCAGGACGGGCGGCCAGCACATCCCTTGGCCTGCGCTGCTTCCCGTTGAATCTGTTGAGGCGGCAGGTAAACAAACTGGTCCAGACTGCCAGGGTGCTTACCCTGGTGAGCCATGTGCCATAGGTATCCAACCCTTGGCTCAGTTTCTTAAAATCTAGCCCTAAATCTCTCCCGAGCCTCAGTTTCCCATTTTCCCCATGAGCACAATGGGGAAAATACCTCAGAGGGGTGTTATAAGGCTTAACTGGTTAGTGTTTATGAAGTGCTGCTGTTAAGGTGTTTAGGACCATGTCAGTCTTAAGTACTGGTGTGTTATGAGCGGGGTAAAAACTCATTGGAGTTGGTGGGCAGAAGAGCTGCCTTTTATCCAAGATAAATGTAAGAAGCAATTGAATTCCTTCATGGTCTAGGTAGCTGAAATAATAGGGGCCCCTGCCCAAAACAGAGCCATGTGCAAGGCTAGACTGAGATCTGAGCTAGGCAGCCCAAGGGGGTTCCACAATGATCTACTAACAAACGCTGGGGCAGGGGATTGATTGGATTGGAGCAGTGTGTCTGTGTGTGAGAGAAAGAAAGAGAAGCAGCAAGAAGCAACACAGAAACAGACACAGAGAAGGAGCAGAATGCTAAGGAATAAACAGAACAAGTGCGGGGAACATGACTCATAGAAAAAAACTAGAGAGTAAACTTTGGGGCTGAGTGCTAGCTGAAAAGTGGTGTGGGACTCTGAACAAAGAAACCATCTTCTGTTTAATTCCTATTGTATTCAGGAAAACAGGTCTTTGCACATTCTGTGTAAATAAACAAGAGTGCATCAGAGAAATACCTTATTCATATCATCCATTTCTCCTTCTAATGGAAACAACCGTCAGGGCCTCCAAAATTGGCAAACTGCTCAAATCAAAAAGGAGTAACAGTTGCTATGATGATGAGGCTGTTAGGTGAGCCAATCAAATGCAGATTTCCACATTCTCCTCCATCCTGCTAGGAAAGCAATGAAAGTACACGGAGAAACTCTGTGATGTGGAAACCCTGTAAGATTTGGTTGTGTAACTGATCCATGGGAAAATTCTCCGAAGGTAAGAACAGGCAGAGCCCTAAAGAAATGAGACCACTGGGGAACAATGTACTATAGGAAGATGGTTTTCCCATCTCCCTGTACAGTAGAATTAATTTCTTAGAGATCCAAATGTGGCCACGATATGTCCCAGTGTAACTAAACAGTTTTAACCACAGGAGTATGGGTTTTCATGTGGCCTCTGCAGCTGAAAAAAAAAATCGATGAAAAACTATCAATGAGCAGCTCTCCTCCATGAGTGGTCACAGCCCAGGAGAACATTTCTCTACCCTGCCAAACAGATGAGGAATGCACTGAAACATCCAAAACTGTATTCTGGGGGACTGGATGGGGAATGTGGAGATCCAGCATGTAAAATGTGAACCTCAGGGACCTGTGGCTTTTCATAGGAATTTCCAGAATGATTAAGACCTGAGGTCCATTTAGTTCAGCATCTTCTCTCCAACACTGGCCAGTCTCCGCCCTGTGCCTTAGTTTTCCCATCTGTGAAATGATGCTAATGATTCTGATGTCCTTTGTAAAGTGCTTTGAGATCTCTGGATAAGAAGTACTGTATAAGAGCTATATGTTCTTAGTCAGCTGTGGGACAAGCAGTGCCCCAGGAAGGTCTCATCCTAGTCCCTATTATACTAGAAATCTGGTAAATAATGCACACCAAGAGATACAGCATCTCTTTCGTTATGTTCTGCATAAGCCTGAGCATAAACTAAACTGCAAATTCTGAAGCTTTTTACTTCTGGTCTCTTGTTCAGACTCCCTGCCATCAAATAGGTTTTACTGTTGCTCTGTCAGCTGTTCATTCTTTGCTTTGCGAACAAACCATTTTATTCACCTGATTATAGACTCTACAGACAAACTTTAGACATGCAGCTTTTAAATTCTTGGCCTCAGCTTCTAGCTGCCCCTCTTAGCCAGCACAAGGGCTTGAAAGGTTTCCATTTAAAAGGGTTTTAAAACCCTATTAAGTGTATTCCATGAAATCAATTCCCTGCAGTCCCTGTTATCTAAGGCCTGGAGGAGTGGCATCCACTGTATTTATATGGTGAGTGTTCTACCCTTTTCCTGCACTGCCTGTGTTCATATTAGCTCTTATATCAGGTGCAGATGCTAAGAAGGCCCCAATTCAGTGATGATTCCCATGACAATTGCTTTTTGAGATCTGTCAGTTACCCAGTTCTCAATCCATTTAACGTGTGCTTAATTGATATTGTATCATGCTAATTTTTGTAATTAGAAAGTCAAGTGGCAGTAATTCAAACACCTTAGAAAAATCCAAGTATGTTACATCTACACAGGGACCTTTATCGGCCAAAATGGTAGTCTCAAAGAATGCAATCAGGTTTATTTGACAAGACTGTTTTCACAGAACCCCGTTGACTGGCATTAATTCTATCCCTCTCCTTTCATTCTTTACCAGTTCTTTGTCTGTTCAGGTTGTAAACTCTTCAGTGCAGGGACCATCTCTCACTGCCTGTCTGTACTGCACCTAGCACAATGGGGTCCTGGTCTGGGTTAGGGCCTCTAGTTGCTACTGCAATTCAAACAGTAATAAGAAGAAGCTGGGGGTCCTTTGTTAGGGAACTAGAAGCCCTATAAGCAGGTTCCTATTCCAAGAATCTGGTGCAGCGTTTGCCTTACCTGATATTGGTGAATAATGAGCAGGTGTCAAAATACAGTTAGGACCGATGGCTTCAGAGCAACCGGGAGTAATGGGGGGCTGATTCTGACAATGCTAAACCCCTAGACACGCTGGAAGAAGAATGCAGCCTCTGCTAATGGTGACTAATGAGAGTCATTCCGAGCAAGCTGGAAAACTGCTATGTGCAAAAGAAAACCTAGGAGCAGGGTAACAAAGCTGCAGTGTCTGGAGTTGGCTGATTAACCAAGATGATGACTCCAGAGTAATCTGCAAGATGAAATTCATGGAGGGGTAATTATAAAAATCTCACCTGAGGCAACGGATATATCGGAAGGTAAAAACAGGGTGTTAAATGAGGCAGTATGTCCTACTGGCTAGAACACTGGACTGGGACTCTGCCGCTGGCCAGCTGGGTGGCCGTGGGCATGTCAAGTCACTACTCTGTGCCTCAGTTTCCCCACCTGTAAAAAGGGGATAATGATAGTGACCTCCTTTGTAAAGCACTTTGAGACCTACTGATGAAAAAGGCTATGAGCTGTTGAAATGCTAAACTGCAGCTTCCCCTTGAACTGGGGAGGAGAATCTGCGGCTTAAAAAAAAATCACAGAGCTCAGAGATGGAAGAGAGAGAAATCCCATCTAGTCCATGCCTCTGCCAAAGCAGCCCTGTTCCCTATTGCACATTTACTGCAGTGCTCTCCACCATACCAAACTAGACACGTACACAGCCCCTATTGACTTCCTGCTGAGCATTGCCCAGTGCTTGTGAGAGAGGAGGGTTTTACTAACCCCACTGTATAGATGAGAAGCTGAAACAAAGTAACTTCCCTACCGTCTTATAGTAACTCAGGGCAAAGTCAGGAATTCAGCTCAGGCCTTCTGCATTGCAAGCCGCTGCCTTGCCTGCGAAAGCACCCCTTGTCCTGCAGTCTTCTTGAAAAATGGTTCTTCCGCCCCTTCCACACCCTGCCAAATCTCACTGCCAGGACTGTTTGCATTTCATTATCTTAGCTTTTCCCTTTCTTGGTTCCCCCCATAGCTCCTAGTTACACCCTCTCACAGGAGCCAGAATAGCTCTTCTCCCTCACTGGTGTTCACACCCTTCAGGTGTGGCTAGGTGACTCTTAACATTGCGCAATCACCTCCCGTTCCCTCCCCTCACTGCCCCCGCCCCTACCCCCCTGTAACCACCTTGTTGCTTAGCCAAACTAGGCATGGATTTCTCCTCATAACCAGTCCCTTCACCACTGCCCCCATATAATCTGTGTCGCTTTTTTCCAAACTCCCTCCATCCATGTCTTCTGGTAAAGAGGTGCCCAGACATAACTGATTGCCCCTGTTTGTCGAGTTCAGCACTGCTCCAGTAGGAGTTGTGCTCCAGCCTGGGGCTCCCTTGACCTTGGTGAGGGGGTTCCCGTCTGCCGAGAAGGAAACAGCTTAACTGTTGCTATCACCCACTCAGTAATGCTACGTCCCCAGGTGGGTCAGCAGCAGGAGGGATTTTACCTGGGACCTGTGAAATCACAGAGGTGGTGAAAGGGCCCTAAGGGAGCTATGCACCCAGCTGTCATTGTGTTTCCATGGGATTTGAGGTTCCTGATTCCCCTAGGTTCTGAAAAATCCCATTGTAGAGCCAGATTTTCAAAGCACTCAGCAGCTCCCACTGGGACACTGAAAGTCCAGCCCTTTCAGTTAGGTGCCTAGAGGGGAGCAGGGTGGTCATTCACTATGGAGTGGGAAGGGCAGCAGTTGTCCCTACCACCTTGGTTTGCTCCCCCCACCTCTCCACCCCCAACTTTTAGGCTGCTGCCTAAGGCAGCAGATTTCTGAGCAGCTGCCTAGGGCTCCAATTTGGCCCAGCTGCCTCAAACCTCCCCGTCCTACCCCAGCACCCTAACCGGCAGGCCGTACCATGGGACACGCATGCACCCTGTTCTGCAGCTTCCAAAAGGAGGGCATTTTCGCTAACATTCAGCCTAATTTTTCCTTTGTTTGCACCTAGGACCATGCTGAACAGTTTCTCTGTCTCCTCACGGTGAGTAGTGTCTTACTCATGGCGTTCAGTGCTACTCAGTGGCTCAAATACATTTGAGGGTCTGAAGTGGGCCAGCACAAGGAACTGCTTAGCGCAACGCCTCCAAAGCGGTGCCTAGACCTCATGCGGGCTCTCTGCACAGCAGGGAATTTCACCCTCGATTGGCCTGGTTTTCAGAGGTGCTGAGCGCCCCCAGCTCCATCCAAAGTCAATGGGAGCTGCAGTTGCCCAGGCATGGGAGTAAGGGTGACAGAATCTGACCCCGAAGCCAGAGGGGAGGGGGCAGTTTTCTGCAGAGCTGTGGGACCTCAAGAGCCCTCCCTTTTTTTGCCCCATTCCCATGTTCCATTTGCTTTCTGGGAGCAATTTCATCAGTCAAAGAAAGTCTCTGACGCCCTAAATCTGGCTGGCTGGGAAAGTTCTCTCAGCTGCAGTGTCTTGTCGCTCATTTATACTCCTCAGATCTTCAGGTGGTTGCTGAGCTAAATTTAAACCCACCAAACCATTTCCTGTACAAAGACTCTCGAAACTATTCAGGCTCAGGGACCTAAAATGCAGCCACTTCGTCAAGGCAAAGGCAGATGAACAAAACAGCCCTAAGTGAAGCCCCGTGAACTGTCCCCAGCTAAGGTGGGTTGGTCTCACCTAAAACCCTCTTTCTCCATGCTCCTCCCTCTGGGTCCCTCACGCCTCATTTGTGTGGGTCGTGTGTTGACTCTGGGGGCTTGTCTACACTGAAATTCCTACAGTGCCACAGCTGTTCCGCTGCAGCAGCTCTGCCATAGCAAGACACTACCTACCCCTCAGCAGGGATTCTCCCACTGGCATAGGTAATCTACCTCCTCAAGAGGTGGTAGCTAGGTTGACTGAAGAATTCTACCATCACCCTAGTGCTGTCTGCATGGGGATTTAGGTCGGTTTAATTACTCCACTCAGGGGAGTGGATTTTTCACACCATTGACCCAGGTAGTTAAACTAACCTAATTTTCTAGTGTAGGCCAGGCCTGAGTTCCTACGAAATTCAGAAACACTGCTGTTTGGTTCCTTTTAATGAGCCAGTCTTACCATCTGGAGCATCTTCCCACCCCATCAACTCCTTGGGAGACCTCCTCCCTCTCCCTCTCCCCCTTGTCTCTTCCTCAGCTAGTATCTACCCTTTCACTCTGAAAGTCGGTTCTTTATCCCCTGGGAAGCCCTTTTGTAAGTATGGAGTACGAAAGATGTTATGCAAAATGAAGCAGGCTGGAAGGCGGGCTGATTCAGATGGCAAACTAGCAGCATGACTTTGGGAGTGAAGAATCACTGTGATGAGTTTGCCCTTTGTTAGACAGTGCACCCAAATCAATGATACATGAGATTTTGGGTTGTGCATCCAGAGAAGCCTGGAGGATCTATAGGAACCATGGTTTCTCTGACATTACGTAAGTCATTAGACAAGAGGGTGAGTCTAATTTCTGGCAAAAGCATTAGTCTGGTCGCAAGGAAAATGCTGAGACAGAGACAGAAGCGTTGAGTGCGGATGAGCTACACATAAAGACCAGCCAGCTCTTGCCACTGTAAATTAGAGAAAAGGAAATAAAGATGCCATGGAGCCGTGAAAGGAAGGGTTGGCCTGAGGCCAGGGAGCTCTCGGAGATATTGGGAAGAGGTCATGGACCAAAGGTGAAGGCAGGAGCAGTATCCAGGCAATGCTACTGGAATGTCTTTCCCTATAGGTTGGTTGGAGTCTCAATGGAGCAAGCTATCCAAAGAGAGCACAGTTCCGGGGGGAGGGAGCATTTGAAGGTCCCCTAGAAGAGGGGCAGTCATGCAGGGCAGCAGGCGCTGGCTCTGCTGAGGGATTTAAGGTGCTGTAGATTTGTGATCTCTGCATTTGTAAAGAGAGCAGCTAGTCGTTTTTTGCATTTTCATGTTTCTTTCTTCCTACCATAAGGGACCTGATTCTGATCTCCCTGGCACTAGGGGATCAGCATTGTAACTCCAGGGACCTCAGTGGAGTCACTCCTGATTTACACCAGGGTCAGTGTGCTCAGGATTGGGCCCATTCATAAGTAGTAATGGCTTTGTTATCAAGCATTGTACACATTCATCCTTTCTCAGACCGACTGCACCAGCTTTCGGGATGGTCTCTCAGGAGGCCTTGGCATGACTAACTGATGATGCAGAGTTCTAAGTGTGTAACACTAATGTTACCAGACTTGCCCGTTACTTTGGAGTACACTCATTTATTAGGGTTACTCTTCTGGGCGGGGGAGAGTTCTGTAATTCTATCAATGTGCTGCTTGTGTCACATGTGTTTTCATATGGAGCTGTACTCCTCCTGCTGCAAGGTCCCTTCCCAATGGAGCCATCCTGCAGGACCTGGGTTCCTCCAGCCCCAGAACCGGATCAACGCACACACACACACAGCAAGTCTGCGTGGACTGGGTTAATCAGCACTTTCAAGCTGACCCCTTATATGTCCCTGGACTCAGTGGGCTGGGCCAAGCAGCACTTTCAAGCTGCCACCCTTATGTTCCCAATGTACCGCACTGGAATAGAGTAAGCCTGAGCAGGCTGGGTCGAACAGCATTTCCAGGCTGCCACCCTTGTATGCTCCTGGACTCAGTATCCTGGGCTGAGCAGCGCTTTCAAGCTGCTGCCCTCATATGTCACAGGTTCAGCACGTCCCTATCCCCATTTTCAAGTCACAATTGTACTGATAGTAACCCACTTGATGAGCAAACAAGCTACAGGGATCTTTAGCTTAGGTAAATGAAGCGTTGCTGAAGAGTAAATGGAGAAGCTAAAGACACAAAAGAGCAAAGTTCAGAGAGAGACAGAGAGAGAAGCAACCAGCTTAACCATAAAAGTTCTTTATTGAATAATAAGGTACGTCCGTACGACCCGCCAGATCGGCGGGTAGTAATCAATCTGCTATTCGACGCCCGTAGTCCACCTTGGCAGGAGGAGTAAGCAGCATTGACAGGGGAGCCGCGGCAGTCAACTCGCCGCCGTGAGGACGGCCAGGTAAGTTGAACTAAGATACTTTGACTTAAGTTGCGTATCTTAGATCGACCCCCTGCCCCCAGAGTAGACCAGCCCATAGCAATAACTACACAAGGAGCCTAAACCAACATAATAGTTACATTATTAAAGGTTCCAAAAGTCATATATAGAAACTATACCTGCCTGAGGTAGAAAAGAAAACAGAGAGGGGCGGGAGGGGTCTCACCCATTCCATGAAGCTTGACCTGGTCGGGGTTCCCAGATGGTGGTCATGGCTGAGGGCCTGGAGTGCTGGAGACAGGCAGAGCCCCCAGCACGATCAGTCAGGAGAAGATGGAGTCCCAGTGGAACTGATATTTAGTTTGGATCCAAGCACCAGAACACTTAGGGCTGGTCTACACTGGTGGGGGTGGGGATCGATCTAAGATACGCAACTATAGCTACTTTATTCGTGTAGCTGAAGTTGAAGTATCTTAGTTCGACTTACTTGGCCGACCTCACGGCAGCGAGGCAACTGCTGTGCCTCCCCCATCGACCCTGCTTACTCCTTCTGCCGAGATGGAGTACGGGAGTCAATTCGCGGATCGATTTATCACATCTAGACGAGAGAGATCGATTACTAGCCACCGATCCGGCGGGTAGTATAGATGTACCCTTACTTGGGCATAGGTAGGGGTTTTTGTAGAGAAACAACAATGGTTCAAGGGAGAACACTAGATTTGTTTATGGGTAAACTGATGACTCAAGGGTTTTCTTTAGGCTAGACATTAGAAGCCGATCACTCTTGGCTATGGGTGGTGTTTCTTACCAGGGAGCTCACAATGCAATTAGGCAGCTTCAGTATTTTGGATTCAATCAAGGATTCATTACTAGAATTGGTGTGATAACTGCTGAGCTGGGTGTGGGCAGGCACAGGTTCATTAACATCTGGAGCAGAGATCCCCCATGATGCATTGCTTCTCTGCTTTTCTGGTCCCAGAGTTCAGTGCGGTTCTCTGTTCTCCATTCTGTATGCTAATGAGGATGTCTCCCTGTCCCATCTTGCATGCAGATGAGGCAGGGGGAGTTGCCTCCGTTCTCCATTCTGTATGCTAAAGGGGATGCCTTAATCTTGTCACCCTTGTTAGGAGGGATCTAAGTGTGTCTCCCAATGCCCTTCACTGCTCTCTGCAAGTCTTTTCTCAGATCGGTTTTGGTTCAAGCAGAGACTTGGTGGGGGGGGTGTTTTTGATGAGTCAGACAGGCTGGATACTGTGCCCTGGTTCTCCAAGAACACCCAGCTGACTGGTATCACTAATTATAGAAGCACTCGACACTTGTGAATTCATTTGGAGGTGGGTTTCCATGGAGCCCCTCTCTGTGCAGGTACATCTCCCTGTTTTCTGCCCTCTCTTACTCCAAGTACAATAGCAACCTTTTGCCCTGGTTTAGCGCCTGTCCTCCCTGTTCTTCAGCACAACAGCAAAGACCCACATTTCACCACACCACAGTGTTTTAGAGACGGGGAGCTGAGATACTGAGATTTCCCCCTTCCCCCCCAGGTCAGAGAGCCAGGACCAGAACCCAGGCATCCTGGGTCCGCTTCGTGCCCTAATCACTAGACCAGGGGTTCTCAACCTTTTTCTTTCTGAGGCCCAGTCCCCAACATGCTATAAAAACTCCCACAGCCCACTTGCGCCACAACTGTTTTTCTGCATATCAGTAGGTTAAAAGCCAGGGCCAGCATTAGGGGGTAGCAAGGAGGGCAATTGCCCGGGGTTCCCACGCCACAGGGGGCCCTGTGAAGCCAAGTCGCTCAGGCTTGGGCTTCAGCCCTGGGCGGTGGGGCTTGGGCTTCAGCTTTCTGCGCTGGGCCCCATCGAGTCTAATGCCAGTCCCTCTCTGGTTTATTTTCATGGCCCCCCATGGCCCCTGACCCCTGGTTAGAACCACTCCACTAGACCACCTTCAAACCAGTATTCTGGCTACTGACTCTCCATTCTTACCCTTTGTCATTCCCTGGTGTAATGGAGCCACACGGCGAAATGGTTTGTCTAGACCCAAGTCCTTTTAATTTGAGCTCATTGATTGCAATTAACTCAAGTTAGCAAACAGTGTGTTGGTGCTGGTCTGCCAGCACACAGACATTTGTTCCAGAACACACAGGTTTGTGCTTTGCTAGGCTGAGTCTGAGGGTAACTAGAGCTAATGGCAACCACCGAGTCTAGCTACATTAAGTGAGACACATTCTAGGCCCTGTGCGCTGACAGTTGATTACTGACCGGGGATAACCAGATCCCCCTGCCAAATGAGGGCGTGCTGCCCGGTGCTGAGAAGGAAAGCAAAGTCTGAACAATATGGCACATCAGGGAGGGCCCCCAAACACTCTATTCCTTGGGATCAGGAACCACTGTTGGACATTTTGGCCTCTGAATACATTTAGCTGCATCCAGCATCAGGCTTGTCCCTGGCTTAGGTCAGGTGTCAACCAGGAGTAAGGAAAGTGATGGGACTCTACCTAACAACTACCCATAACCTCACACTCCCCCCACAAACCCAGCGCACCTGGGTGGTTCTGCTAACCTGAGAGGAATTAAATCATTTATAGCAGGAAGGCCTAAGGGGGTAAGGACCTGTCTCTGCTACAGTGGAGAGTGAGCCTCCCGGCCCGGGGTAGACAGACGCACACCAGCAGTGTGGATGTTCTGAATCAGGCTGGAGCTTGGGCTCTGACACCTACATGGCTGGGGGACTGGAGAGCCTGAGCTTCTGCCTAAGGTGGAACATCCATGTTGCTGGTTTTAGATCACTAGCTTGAGCCCCGCTAGCACAAATCTGTCTACCTAGGCTGGGAGACTCACTTCCACTGCAGTGGAGACAGACCCTTAGAGGCACCTCTCATTGAATTTCATCGGAATTTTGACACCCAGTTCCTTTCAGTCCTTTGAAAATCCCACCCACCATGGGCATTGTTGACATTATGCGTCAGACTTAACTGGGGGCAATTCTCTGAGCTATGGTTTCAGGCTGTCTGCAGACTCAGGCAGATGGGCCTGCATCGGATCACATGTAGAATGTTTTCTTTACAACCATAAGGGTGGAGGTTTAGGGACTGATAGGCATCTCATTTACACTGGTGTAAATCAAGAGTAACTCCATTGAAGTCAATTGAGTTACACTGATGTAAAACCAGTGTGAGTGAGGCTCTGAATTTTGGTTTTGGCTATTGCAGACACTGACGGGAAGGCAGCCTACCAGTTACCGGTTCTCTCCCACACCTGCCTCGGGGAATGCATCAGATCCTCTTCATCCATTTGGCCATGTTTCCAAAGTAAATCCAGATTTAAGAGGGTTTGCCTGGCAATATGTCTGGGTTCTAGAACTGCAGGAAACACCCCAACCCTACATACTTTGTGTTGCCAAATGCCTCCAGCCAGGCATTGCTGAGAAGCCTGGGGTAATGGACTGGGAAGAGAAAGTGTGGAGGGTCACCAGGGTGACACATGTTGCCTGCAATAGCTTTGGGGAGCATATTGCGTAAGTATCTGGAAGATCTATGTATGCAGCTCAAGGTGGGAGCTCTGCTAGGAGCTAAGAACAGCGGAAGGTGATCCGGGGAATCACTCAGGTTGTAAACGCCTCCAGAGAGGTACCACACTTGGAGGTGGGGGGCTGCATAGACTGGTTCATACTGGATTTTCCAGAGAGCAACAGAGCTAGAAAGGGCTTTTGGCATAAAAAGTCTGGGTTTACATTGCTTCAGGGACTTCTTTCTGATCCAGCAAACGGACAGGACCTCCAGTCCGAGGGCCCCGCCCTTGCAGAAGAGTTGGAAAATCTTTGGCCCACTGAGGCCCCATAAGGCTGATGGGTGACCTCTGGTGAGCATTTAACATGCATATGGGAACTTGTATTGTTTTCATGGTTTCTTAGTAATGCTTTTACCTTAAGAATAAAGGTGCTTGCCTGGAGGAGTTGGATGGTCATTTGTAACTGCTGACAATACACAGGTCATAGCCTTTGGAGAGAAAGTAATGTGCAGGAACTGGCCTTTAGGCAGCCTGGCTTGCTGGTGATATCACAGCGCAGGCGAGCAGCCATCCTTAAAACCCCCCAGTCAAAAGGGAGAGACACACAGGTCTCCACCCAAGAGCAGTGATGCTTGGGAGCTAGAAACCTTACCTGGATGCCCTCAAAGGACCATGGAGGGGGAAATACAGGTGCATTTACCCTGAAACTGACAACAAGTTCCCTGGCCTGCTCTCAGGGAGGCATCTCATGCATTGAGGTGCAGGGTAGCTCCAGGCTGTCTGTGTGGAGTTGGAGAGGCATTTCAGGGCCTGTCTTCATCTGGAGAAGCAGCACAGCTGCAGGCTTTGGAGCGCATCAACAACTTGCCTGGTAACTGGAATCTGGAAGCTTGCTCTGCTCAGCAGTTGGGCTGCAGAGAGTGCAGTCTGCCTGGGAGCTAGAGAGGGGGAACTGATGTAGACTTGCCAGACACCAGCCCAGCTGCTTAGTAGCAGCAGGCTGCTGCATGTTTTCAGAAGGGAGGTGAGGGGAAGGAATCTGGCTGGCTCAGGGGATTAGGAAATGGATAACCAGAAACTCCCATCCCTAGGTCATTGCTCTGTATTGGACCCATGTCAACACAGGTTGAAAATTGTTGCTATGGTGGCTGTTCAGTGGTGTGTGGGCTCCAATCTACTGGGCCTTGCTCCAGTACCCAGAGGGCAGGGGCTCAGATTGCAACACCCAGCTGGTGATCATTGTCCCCTAGGCAGAAGCCTGTGTGCACAATGGAGCCTGACCTCCCTCCCCTCTCATCTGCTGCTTTCCCTGCTCCGGGGATAGACAGAGGATTCCTCCCCAGGGCTGCTAATCCAACACCCTTCAGCAGCAATTAATTCACTGGCAGTGTGTGTACACACACACACACACACACACCCCTCTCCTCGGCCTTCCAAGTCTTTGGTATGAAAAAAAGGTTGGCTGGAAAGAAACGCCTGTGATAAATGATTCTTACCTACTGGAGTCAGTGTGAGAAACAATCCAGTAGGTGTGCAGGGGATTGGACTAGATGACCTCTCAAGGTCCCTTCCAGTCCTATAATTCTGTGATCATAGGGGACAATGAGCATTCTTTGTAGATTGGATGGAGTTAGAGGGGCACAGTAGGAAACCCTGGGCAGGGAGGGAACTTGGGGAATAGCTGATTTCAGGAGCTATAGGCGAAATCCTGCCCTGAGTTATGCCACAGTAGATTCATAGATTCCCAGGCTAGAAGGAACCATTGTGATCATCTAGTCTGCTATGTTATACACCACGGGCCATAGAACTTCCCCAAAATGACTCCTATTGCAGATCTATTGGGAAAGATCAAAATAAAACATAAGGAAACATGGTAAAGGGCTGGGATCTTATTAGGATTATAGAGACTGTCATCTGTGCCCCCCTACAGAGCATGTACAGGTGAGTCGCATCATATGCGCATTTAACTTATGCAAATTCAACTATACGTGGTCGGCAAAAAAAAGAAAAACAAGATACCTGTAAATAGTGCAGTCATATGCTCCAGAGTGAGCGTGAGATGGGAGATGTGAATCTGCTGTTCCCTCAGTCGGTCTCAGTTCCTGTGTGCCTCTCATAGTGTAAGCATCTCACCGCGCTGAGTGTGATTCTAGTATTTAAAGATACGTATTTTTTTTACAACACGGCCCCTAAACGCAAACCAACTACATCATCTGGTGCTCAGCAGAAGAAACAGAGATCTGTTCCAATGCTGGAGGGAAAACTGGCTGAGTTGGACTTATTGAGAGACGATATGTTGGTCTCTAAGGTGGCGCGTAAATATGGCCACAACGGATGGTAGATTCGAGAGAGAGAAATTCGTCAAGCCATGGCATCAAGTGCTCCACTAACTGCTAAGGTAACGAGCCAGGTGTGTGATAAGACTTTAGTGAAGACTGAAAAGACATTAAACTTATGGCTGGAAGACATGAACCGTAAACGTGTGCCTATCGATGGCAGCGTGTTGCGAGAAAAGGCTCTTAGCCTCTATTCGCTGTTCAAACTTCCTGGCGAAGAGGGACAGCCTTCTGGTGAGAAGGAATTCAAAGCCAGCCAAGGTTGGCTTAACAGTTTTAGGAACTGCTTCAGCCTCAAAAACGTGCAGACTACTGGTGAAGCTGCATCTGCCTGAACAATTAAAGAAAATCATGGAAGGGCTATCTTCCAGAACAAGTTTTTAATGCTGACAAGACTGGGCTCTTCTGGGAAAAAATGTCCAACCGCACTTACATTTTGAAATCAGAAAGACAAGCCCCTGGCTTCAAAGCAGCTAAAGACCATGTGACTGTGTTGTTTTGTGGCAATGCAGCTGGGCATTTAATAAAGCCGGGCTTGCTTTATAGGGCTGCAAATCCCTGTACCCTAAAAGGCAAGAACAAAATTCTCCTGCCTGTGTTCTGGCAATCAAATAAAAAGGCTTGGGTGATGGCAGCATTATTTCTGGATTGGTTCCACAAGTGTTTCATTCCAGAAGTCAAGTGGTACCTCGAAGAGAAAAGACTTGACTTTAAAGTGTTGCTGATCATAGACAATGCTCCTGGTCACCCTGCGGCACTCCGGTTTGCACATAACGACGTTGAAGTCGTCTTTCTCTCACTCAATACCACCTCCATCCTCCAACTTCTCAACCAAGGAGTGATTTGCTGTTTCAAGGCAACGTACACGAGGCTTACGTTCTCACAGATGCTGATCCCAATCTTAATGTGATGGAGTGTTGGAAGTCTTTCAACATTGCCGATTGCATCACTTATATTAAACAGACAATGGATGCAATCAAGCCTGAAATGCTCAATGCATGTTGGCAAAACCTATGGAAAGAACGTGTGAATGATTTTAAGGGTTTCCTAACCATTGACAAAGAAGTGAAATGCATTGTTAAGGTGGCCAGGCAAGTGAGTAGTGATGGCTTCGTCTACATCCTTGAGGAAGAAATTGAAGAATTAATTGATAGCCATAGAGAAACATTGACTAACAAAGAGTTAGAGGAACTGATAAAATTGTCTGTAGAAGACGAAGATGATGACGATGAACAGGAAGAGCCAGCAAGTTGGAATCTTCATAAATTTGCTGAGGTGTTCCAAGCAGCAAAACACTTGAATGATTTAATTTCTGAATATGATCCCTCTATGGAACGAAGCCTTAAAATCACACATAGTATTACGGACGATTTGAGACCGTATCAAGAAATGTTTGAGCATCTCAAGAGACAACAACGACAGTTTTGATGCATCAGCTAGCTCTTCCCAACCAAATTATGTATGGTTCAGCAGGAGAGACTGAATTAAACATGAGAGGCAAAAAAAATTTCAGCTGAACACAGCCAGTTCAAAAACAACTTATTGGAAAAAATATTTGTTCACCAATAAAAAATAATGTGCCTTATGACCAAAGATCTATAACTTCTGTTAAACGTGGGAATGCTTGACACTTCAAGGGGATGGAGACAAAAGCCTTGAGGTAAGTGCAGCGATGAGCTGCCAAAATCTTAATAGCCGGTTCCCTACCGGGTCTTCGGCGGCACTTCGGCGGCAGGTCCTTCAGTGCCAGTGAAGACCCAGAGCAAGTGAAGGACCCACCGCCGAAGTGCTGCCGAAGACTCGGAGCGCGCCCGGTGAGTACAAGCCCCATGTGTTTTTTTTTAGTCATCCCTGCCAGGGCCTCATTGAAACTGTTTGAATCGGGCCCCGCACTTCCTAAAGCTGGCCCTGACTGTGCTGTCACTCCCTGCAGCTGCACTGGTGCTGTATCTGGCTGTGGCAAGCAGCACAGCTAGCTGGACGCATATCCCATGATTCATAACGCCACCACTCACTGCGTTGCTCAATGTTTGGTAGCAGACATTGTTCTGCTGCTTCAAACCCTGCAAGTGGGTGAAGTGGGAGAAACTGCAAACGGGACACTGAGCAGACTCCTTAGTGGGTCATCAAGCAGGCTAGGCAGAACTGACACCGACTTGTCTGGGGTGCTCCCCGGAAGCATAGCACAAGTTTGAAATACAGACAGTATAGAGGCAAAATTCATAATGTCAGCTACAAAAATGATACACATATACAGACAGCATAATTATAGTCAGCCAATCATAACCTCTCCAGAGACCCTTTACACAACAACCTTTACACAATATTGGCTGCAAATATAGAACAGTGGTCGCAACCGTGATCTATGCAGTTACAGATTATGTCACTAATGTCACAGGAGGTGACACTGCATCAGTGAGACTGATACTGGAATAACCTCCAGTTTTGGTGCCCTCGTTTGAAAAAGGTGTTGTGAAATTGGAGCTGGGGCAGCAGCAGAGAGCCACCAAATGTTCTGAGGGCTGGAGAAAAATGACTTCTGGTGAGCTATTGAAAGAGCTCAATCTGTTTAGCTTATCAAAAGAAGACTGAAAGGTGACTTCATTGAAGTGTTGAAGTGCTTTAATGGAGAGAAAATATTGGGTATTAAAGAGCTCTTTAACTGAGCAGAGAAAGGCATAACAAGACCCAATGGCTAGAAGGTGAAAAGAGACAAATTCATATTACAAATAAGGCACAAATATTCAACGACAAGGATGATTTACCACAGGAACAAGCTACCAAGGAAAGTGATGGTTTTGCCATCTCCTGATGTCATTTCATGAAGACTAGATGCCTTTCTGGAATGTGTTTGCCCCAAAAGTAGCTATTGTGTCATACAGGATACCTGTGATATGCAGGGGGTCAGATTAGAGGCTCTAATGGTCTCTTCTGGCCATCAAGTCTATTAATTTCTGAAAAACTGAGTGTAGCACTGGGAGCAGCGTCTGAGGTTTTACTGTCTAGCCAGCTTGCTGCCTAGAACGAACACTCCTTGAGTGCGGTGATCCACAGGGAGTAGCTCAAACCTCCAAAGTGCCTGGCCATGGGCAGAACATTAGCACAGCAAAGGAGGGGTGTGGCAGTGACATCACAAAGGCCTTTTGCAGGACCTCAGACTATTGGTCCAAGGTGGTGGGAGGTGGTGACCTCACAGAGAGATGCTGACATCAGCCAGGCAGGACAGGGGCGAGGGGCCAGGGAAACCTCAGAGACCCCTGTGGCTTTACTTCAGCAGGTCTCCTCCTCGAGGTCTCTCTTTGAGGACTGAGAGAGTATTCGGGTTCACGGACGGGAGCGCCAGGAGGAACCTCTTTCAAGTTTTCTCCTTCTCTTTAGTGATTTTACTAGAAAACAGATGTCCCTGTTTAGAGGGTAAGAGCCTCCTTGAGGTTTAAAACCTGTTCAATCTGATCCGTCTGGTGACAGTTGAATTCTAGGCATGGAAAACACGAGCTTAAGGAGGCAGAATTTTACTCTGCACCTGGGATTTTGTCATTTAGAATCACTGGGGACATTAGGGTTTGTCCTTTTTGTTTCACCTTTTTCTCCCTCCCTCCCTTCCTCCTTTCTCTTCGTCTCTTGTTTCTTTTGTCCTTTCTTCTGTTCCCCTCCCAACACCAGGAGGTGTGTTTGTGTGTGTGTGGGTGTGTGTTGCAGGGGAATGCTCGGCAGCTCCCACTGTGGGAGGTCAACCCAAAAATGTGGGGCTGAAATAGTGCTCGGGCAGTGATCCCCACCAGTGATCTGGGCCATCCTTTGGGCTCTCTGGGGAAAACCCTCAGCCTCCCATCCTTGGTTTCTACCCTGATTGGCTGAGCAGGGGGTTCTTGACAGGGAGGAGACTCAGGTCCTTGTTGTTCTCTTTCAAGACCAAGTAAATAAGTCAGAACCAGTTCTATGTTTGATGAATTTTGCTGCTTCTCTACATCAATTGTCTCTGAGCAGTTCATGATTCTCTCTAACATTGCAGTTCTCCTAAACTACTTGCTGAATAATTACGGTGCACTGTTGTTGGTCTGGAGTTCATCTGAGAGCACTTTATTCAGGTCATTCAATGTATGAAATTCAAGATCCGATGGTTAGTTTGAAAATCAGGGCTCTTGGGTCCTATTCCCAACTCTGCCACTGACTGGCTGTGTGACCTAAGACAAGACAATTCTCCTTTCTGAGCCTTAGCTTCTCCCTCTTTCAAGTAGGGATAATAATGATCCGCTCCTACCTACCTCACGGTGGGTGGAGGATGGGCATCCATTGGAGAGTGTCACTAGGAATAGTGCGTAATATGAGGTGTCCTATCACGTTTACTCAGAGCAGATTATGACATAATAGAATAGCTGAAATAGTCTATTTTCTTTGTATTTTTTTAGTTTGAAATTGTGAAAAGCAGCAACTACTTAGCTCAGACTGAAGCATCTTATCTAATTTTTGAGATCTAAGCATCTCCTCTTTGTGTGCGACGAGACAATTTCACACACTGTGACAAAGAGGAGATGCTTTTGTTTTGCAACAAAATCTTTTTGCAAAGAATTTTCCTCCCACTTGTTATGATTTCGAGAAACAAACTGGTTTAGTCTGAATGGGATTTTCAGACAGAAATGGTTTCAATGAAATTTCTCCACTATCTCGATTCCTAGGCTCTATCCCTGCCTCTGGGGGTTTGTTGTCCGTTAGAACAGGAGTCAGGACTGGTGGCTTCTCTTTCTGGCTCTGCCCTCACCTTTCTGTGTAGGCCCTTTTCAGTACCTCAGGCTCCTCTCCATCTATCCAATGGGAACAGGGACAGTTCTCGAACTCTGGGCAGTCGTGAGCCTGAGTGAGACGAGGGGCGTTAAAGCCCTCTGTGAAGGAGAAAGGGGAGTTTCACGGTGTTTAGCACCAAGGAATTCTAAAGGTTGCTCAAATGTCTAGTCTGTGGAAACAAGAAATGGTCGGGGCCAAACTTTTTAACCACTGCTTTTTTAAAAGCCCATTCAGGTATGTGAGTCCCTGTCTTTTAGGTACCTGGGGTTCTTTGCCAGCACGAGAGAAGAGGTTCCTGCCTCCATTTTTGTGGCCTTAACAAACCAGGTGTTGTGCCCCAGTTCTCGTCTGAGATCCCTGAAAAAGAACATCTTCCCATCCATGAACAAGACAGGACCCATCTTTAAAAGGGGAACAAGGAGAACCGTGGGATTTACAGACTAGCTAGCCTCACTTCCACAGCTGGAGAGATCCTGGAATACTTTCTTAAACCATCAGTTTGTCAGCAGCACCTACAGGATAATTTGGTTTTTAGGACTGGTGAGCATGGATTTGTCAAGAACAAATCGTTCCAAACCAATCCTCTTTCCTTCTTTGGCAGGATTCTGGGCCTAGTGCAGGTGGGAAAACAGTAGATGGGATCTATCTTGGTGTTACTAAGGCTTTTGACACAGTCCCGCAGGACATTCTCACAAGCAAACGAGGGAAATGTGGTCTAGATGCAGTCAGTGTAATGTGGGTGCAGAGCTAGTTGAAAGCCCAGACTCCAAGAGCCCTTCTCCATGTTTGGCTGTCCAACAGAGAGGGTGTACCTAGGGGGTCCGGCAGGGATCAGTCCGGGGTCTGGTACTATTCAATATTTTCATTAATGATTTGGAAAATGGACTGGAGAGCATGCTTCTAAAATTTGCAAATGACTCCAAGCACTTTGGAGCACAGGATTGGAATTCAAAACGCCCTTAACAAATTGGAGAATTGGTCTTCTTGAGCCAAACTCCATGGCTGGGCCCCTGTCTATAGACTGGGCTGAAGTGAAACCCCAGAGCCAAACACTCCTCCTGGGCAGTGCGCTCCAACCTTGAATGGTCAGATGCTACTTAGCACTGTCAGAGCAGCTTTTGCTGGGGGATTCTCCCAGCACTTTCCAATAGCAGGAAAGTATTAAATCTCCATTTGACTGCTGGGGACAGAGCCCTAGAGGGGGGAGTAACTTGCCCAAAGTCCTCCAGGAAAAGGAAAACAACGAGCAGTGGAACCAATAGGAAACCCAGCAATGGAACTCAGGAGTCCTGACTCCCAATCCCCTGGTCCGGTCACTCCAGAGGAGCATACTCCCTCTCAAAGGCAGGGGAAGTGGCCACGAGGGCCTGCTTGTAACTGCCAGCTGTGGGAGGGAGTGTGCAGCAGTGGTTAGTGAAGGGGCCTGGAAAGAAGGGCTCCTGGGTCCCATCCATACTTCTGACCCTTGGTGTGACCCTGAGCCAATAGCTTCCCCTCCCCAGGCCCGTTTCTCATCAGTAGGGTTGGGGTCGCAGTCCCGACAGCCCGGGGGATTGGGAGGCTCCAGGAAGGTGTGTAAAGTGCTGGGATGTCAGGATCCCAGAGGTGCTGTCACCTCCACACTAAGGCGGTGTTCTGCACCCCCTGCTCCTGGCCTAATTCCTCCGTCCCTTGGCAATGAGACAGACTCTTGTTTTCCCAGCCAGCCGATCGCCCAGTGTCATCACCCTGTCTGCTGGCTGGGCAGGGTAACTCCTTAGGTCACCACCCGCCTCTCCAGCCTGCCTTGGGCTTGGAGAGTGAGGAGAAGGGCGAGGGATGACACTGAACATCCTCCATCCATCACTCCGGCACCAGAGCAAGTGAGTGTCATTAGGGTTCCTCGGTGGCGTCCCCTGTCTGTCAGGGGAGAGGCAGAAAGAGGGAGAGAGAATCTCTCTCAAAGGAGATTGGATTTGCAAACAGCCCCCAGGAGCTCCTCACTCTCAGACCGGGGAGCAGCTTCTCCAGAGCCGTCTCCAGTGTGTTTGGCAAGGTCCCAGCAATGGGGCTCCCAGCCCTTCCCTTGTGGGAGACTGTTCCCCAGGCTGAGAGTCTCTGAGCTGGGCTAGACCCGGGGAGCTGCTGAGCACGGAAATCAATGGGAAACGAGGGGGCCCTGGCTTTGCTATGCCTAGGGACTTTGAAGTTGGGAATGGTTTCCCAGGAGAAGTCTGGACTCCTGGGTTCTCTTCCTTCTGTACCCTGGGCAGGGGGGAGTGTGAGTGTGTCCTGGGCTGGCAGGAGGGAGCTGCTTGTCCAAAGTGACCAATGGTCTTTGTGATTGACCCCAGTGCTCAAAAAGGAAGAGACTCCCTGGTTCTTGCAGCCCCAGAGATGAGGAGGGGGAATGTTGAGGGGGACCAGATCATGCAATGAACTCCTGCCAGTGTATGTAGCCTGCACTCCCTGCACCCCTGTAGGGGGAGGAGGAGCTGCTCTGGCTGGGGCAGGGATGGGGAGGGACCAAACAGGCTGGTTAGTGAGAGGCTGCCTTGACCCCAGACTCACGCCTGCTCCCCATTCAGTTCCAGGATGGCCAGGCTTCTGAGGATGTTCAGGAAGAAGGCTCTGCAGGTGGCCCCAGAGCCTGAGGGAAGCAGCTGCCATCTTCCCCAGGAGTGGAGCGGCCCCTCCGTCCCCGCTGGCGGGGAAGGAGCTCCCAGCCGGGCCAGGAGGTGGAAGTGCCCAGCCTTCTGGAAGAGGAAACCTGCTCCCAGTGCAGGCGCCGAGGTGGGAGAGGACTGACCCGGCCAAAATGGAGCTGGGCCAGGATGCGGCTGAGCAGGCAGGACCCAGCCCAGGAGCGGAACCGGGTAGGGTGGCTCTGGGGCTTGTTGTGTGGGCAAAAGCGGCCCCAGGAGCCCAGGCCAGATTTCCATCCGGAGGCATCGCCCTGCCCGGTCAGTGAGGACCTTCCAGCCTTCCCAGGGCAGGAGGTGGAGGAGCCCTTTCCAAGCCCCAGCAACTCGGCCCGCTCCCCATGGGACAGCAGCAGCGCCAATGGATGCTACTGCTTCATTCCAGTGAGGAGCCAGGCTGGGTTCAGGGAGGGGCGAGGAGGGGGCTGTGAACACCCTGGGCCCAGGCCCTCGAGCAGTGCTCTGGGGGAGGGTCCCCAGCCCAAGCGTCTGGTCTGAGCCATGTGAACCCCAATGTCACTAGATGCTGCCATGTTGGTCTTTCGTGCTCCATTGGGCGAGAGGGGGCACATCCCAGGGAGTCCAGGACAGTGTGTGTGGGGGTCTCTTTGCTATGGGCTCCTGAAGGAGTTGGGGACTGACAACATCACTGAGAGGGGGAAGTGTGGGGCCCAAGCTGCCCTATGTCCCGGAGGTGGGAAGGGGGCACATTGTCCTGTCATGCCCCCGTCCTTCCGCCGAGTGGCAGCAGGAGTCACCCTGTCCCCTTCTCTTCCTGGTGCAGGGTCCGCCAGGGACTCCGACGATGAGAAGGAGGAGGAGGAGGAGGAATGGGTCGACGTGGTAACAGAGGAGGCTGCTCTCAAAAACATCCAAGAGCAGCTCCAGGGTCGAGAAAAGGTACAAACATTCCCCAGCTGTGCTGGAACCGAAATTGTCCTCCTCCTTCCCAGCATCCCAACCCCCTGCAGAGGGTCTTGGCCCTTATTAGCCACCACTCCTAATGGGGACCTTTCTCCTCCATGATCTGGGACCCCCAAGTTGGGGATGTTTGTCACACAAAAGCCAGGGTCTCCTCCCCCCACAGGCACTGTCCCAGTTCCTGACCCTGCTTGTGTAGGAGTCGTAGGTGATTTGGACACTGGACGGGTCCCCGCTATCCCCCTTTCAGGCCTAAGTCCTGCAGCTGGTGTGGCTGGGGCAGGGAGGTCCCTGGCTAACTGGCTCTCTCTCCCCTAACCCCACTCCTGGTGGGTGCAGGACGAGACCCAGCAGCTCGTGTTCCTGCAGCGAGACACGTGGGGTGGATGGAGGTTTTTAAGGTCAGGCTTGACAAAGTCCTGTCTGGGATGATTTAGTTGGGAATTGGTCCTGCTTTGAGCAGGAGATTGGAGTAGATGACCTCCTGAGGTCCCTTCCAACCCCAATATTCTGTGATTCTATGATTCAGTACAAGTCTGATCCACATTGTTGACTACATCAAATTTAATAGAGTGTAGTGTGCACTGCTAATGAACAATGTGCATTATGTGTGAAGTGAGCCAAATGTTCCATTATTGTTTTCAACTTTGATATCTCTCGGGCATTGTAAGATGATTACGGTGTGCAATTCATCAGCCTGGATACAATTTACCGACTGAGGGGGGGAAATTGCCAAAAAAATGGTCCGATCTAAGTCATTTCCTCACAGCCCCACCAGTTGAAGATGCTGTTAGAACAAAAAGGATGACAAATTGCATTGTTGAAATGAAAATCAAATATGGAGCTTCACAAGAGGTTTAAATGTGAAGAGTTTAGTAAGAGCCTTGCACAAAGTCTGAGGGCTTGTGTACACCTAAAACACTGCAGCTGTGCCACTGAGCGCTTCAGTGTAGACACTACTATGTCAGCGGGAGGGGTTCTTCCACTCGCTTGGGTAATCCACCTCCCCGAGAGGCGGTAGCTCAGTTGACAGAAAAATTCTTCCTTCATCTAGCCTTGTCAACACAGGGACTTAGGTTGCCTTAATTACACTGCTCAGGGGTGTGGATTTTTCACACCCCTGCCTGATAGTTATACTGACCTAATTTTCTGGATGGGTTTCATTAAAAACCCAGTTAAAGGACTTGGGTGGAGTAGCTGAGCTCCACAGAGGTGCTTCAGAACTGCCTCTGAAAAAGGAGAAAGGCCTTGCAAATGAAAACAGGACAAACCCTGAGGCCTGCTCTGCTAGAAAATTAGGTTGGCTTAACTGCATCACTCAGGGGTATGAAAAATCCACATGCCTGAGTGGCCGGTTAAACTGACTGAAGTCCCTGTACAAAGAGCACTAAGTCCCCATGTCGACTAGATGGCGCCTCTCAGAGAGGTAGATTCCCTACGCCAATGGGAGGATCCCTCCCGCTGACATACGTAGTGTCTACACTGAAGCGCTACAAGGGCATAGCTGCAGCGTTTTAAATGTAGACATACCCTGAGTGTAAACACGGTGCCAGTTTTCCATACTCATAACTTTTAACTTTCTTGCCTTTGCCTTCCCACAGTGACTCCTCCTCAGAGATCCTTTTTCATGACATAGGCAAGTCCAAGGCCCTGCAACCTGATATTGTAATGGACAGGCTCCAGGGTTTCCCAGTTGTCATGGCAACTCTGAGCCCTTGTTGGGAATCAGGTCCATTGCATTCTTTAGTTTCTGCCTTGTCTGGGCTCTGATTGCATCTTGGAGCATCTATTTCACCTACCTGCTTTCAGCTGCCCACAGCTTGCGCTGTTCTCATCAAATCCCATGGGACAGCTGCCCTCCCACATGGAATCCACCTGAAATCATTGGTCTGCCAAGCTTCAGGACCCCTGCAGCCTGCATGGCGAGTAACAGAACCAGAACAAGTTCTACATGGTTTTGAGAGGGACCCAGTTCTGGGCATGCAAATGGGCATAGGGTGTAAAGGGTCTTTTTTTCCCTGATCCTCCTCTTCCAGGCATCGGTGCAGGGGCCAGCTGAATCGTGAGTGTTCATGAGCCTGATCACAGGATGCAGGGGGCTTGGGCTTTGTCTTCTCTGCACAGAGAGGTGTGTTTTTACACTTAGATCACTGACTCAGTGTGAAAGCCTAGTGTAGACAAGGGTCTGTTGTTTTTACCCCGACATCGCTAGTGCAAGTCAACCCCAGGAGTCGGCCACATGGATGACCTCAACTAGCTTCATCGAGGTATAAACTACCTGTGCTTTGCCTCCACTAGGATTTGACATCCAGTTAACTAGCCTGATGTAAAAAACATCTCTCTTTGCCATGGAGATGTAGTCTGTTACAGCTGCCAGTGGTGCTGGGTAGCACGTGGGGCGTGACTGCGTGAGGACACAGCTGCAATACGAAGTGATGAAATGACTCACCCAAGACCACAGAGTAAGTCAGTGCCAGAGACATGATTAGCGCTCAGGACTTCCCGGCTCACAGTCCTTGTTATTAATTATTTGCAAAGTGGTAGCTGCTAACAAGCAGGCAACTGAAGCCTTTGTCATGAGGCTCTGGCGAAGACTGTTTCACAGAGGACCCCAAACTTTTTACCTTCTGCTCACCCTTGCCACTGTCCATGCCCCCCCAGCTGGGGCTGGGAGCAGAGCTGCAGCTCCAGGGTGGGAGGATGTGGACAGGGGTCAGGAGGCCAAGGCTGGGACAACAGCTGTGGGCAGGTGTGGGGCCAGCATCTGGGAGCCCCGAGCATGGGACTAGCAGCCGGGGCCTGGGCAAGGAACAGAGCTGGGTAATGCTCCCTCTCGCCTCCCTGACCACAGTCCCAGCTGCATCCCCCACATATTTCTTCGTGCCCCCCTAGGGGGATGTGACCCATAGTTTGGGAGACTCTGCTTTTGCGTATCTCCTGGATGGACAAGACCACGAATGCTCATATTAGAAATAGGATGGGAGAGAAGAGAGATTTCCCTACTGTTGGAAATCAACAGTCGCAAACCCAGCCCTGCTAGGTTCATGGACTAGGGCCGCTTGAACCCTCCATGCAGCAGCCTGCTGGCCAGAGCTTCCCTGGGACCCACAAAACCCAGCCCTAGCATGAGTCTCCACCCCTGAGGTCTGATTGGCAGAGTGCCAGAGCAGCTGATTGGCTCATTGGCCCTACTTAGCCAGCAGCAGGCCCAGGAGGCTGTCTGAACCAATGGCTCCACCCTGCTCTGGACTGCGTGGGGTGTGTGTCCCGCTCCTGCTTCTGCTGCCTCAGCTTGGTTTCCTGGCTTCCCAACCCAGCTTGACTCCTGGCATCCGACTAGTGGTTCCCGATCTCCAGTTTGTCTCCTGCTTCTGACCTCCCAGTATCCTAACCCAGCCAACTCTTGACTCCTATCTCATGGCTGTGAACTCTGCCTCCAACAAGTCTGGCCGCCCAACAGCCCAGCTGGGATACTTACGTACGTTGGCCAGATCAGGCATAGAGATGGAAATAACCAGCAGTGACTCCAGGCACCAGTGCTCCAAGCGTGTGCCTGGGGCAGCAAGCTGCGGAGGGCACCCTGCCAGTCCCTGCAAGGGCGGCAGTCAGGCAGCCTTTAGCGGCTTGCCTGCGGGAGGTCCGCTGGTCCAGTTGATTCGGCAGCAACTCGGCGGTGGGCGCATCGAAGCTGCGGGACTGGCAGACCTCCCGCAGGCAAGCCACCGAATTCACAAGACCGAGGACCTTCCACAGGCAAGCCACCGAAGGCAGCCTGCCTGCCGTGTTTGGGGTGACAAAAGAGCTAGAGCCACCCCTGGAAATAACCCAGAGAAAGTTGTCATGGTGGTGGGTCATTATATTAGGGGATGACACACCCCAGTTCGTTACACTCGAGTGCCCTGTCCCTTTATCTTCCATACACCTGCAATGTACACCGATCCACTGCCTCCATGGAAACAGTGCACCCTCATTCTTGGTTTCACCTCAGTTGAACCCTCTCCTTAGCACAAGGCACTTGGAGAGTCTATAGTAAAACCAATTTTTGTACAGAGCTTAGACACAGATTCAAATAAAAGCAAGTATAAAGGTTTGGGAGCATAAGGTTACAAGTAAAAGAAAAATGTAAAACACAGTGTAGATCCTATACTAATTAACAAGTTACTTTCCTGTCTAATAAGGTGTTTCTCCTTCTTAGAAATCCTGCATCTTGTCAGGGGGTTAGATTAGGTGACCCTTCTAACCCTATGGCTCTATGATTCCTACCCAATGGTTAGTTCTTACAGCACTTGTCCAGTTCAGAAAGACTGGACCCACCTTTCCTGAGACACCCCTGCTGGCAGAGTCAATCCATCTCTTACCCTAGGGGTCTCCTACTTAGAGATGTTTCTTGGGCTTCTTTTGTCTTTGTAAATTCCCAAGCTGGTACTTGGTCCAGACAGCAAACACAGGGCTGGCTCCAGGGATGTCCATAGTTCTCAGCATTAACTTAGTTAGCCCTGAGATCCGCCTTGCCTCCAGGGACAGGTTTCACTTCAACACTTTTGAAACCTAATATTCTATATTTGACATATCTGATAAGCTATTTCCTGGACAAATATCTTGCCATTACCATGATAATCAACTCATTTTAGCTTTCAGCACGGGCCACACATGACCCCTTTGGATGAAAAATGGAGAAGATGGTCAGACATGAATAATATACCTGCCTGGGCTTGGCTGCGTCACAGGTACCTGCCTCAAAGAGTTTATAATCTAAGGATAAAACAGGGAGGATTTTGGGGTGGAATTTGAAGGAGGACAATGTGGTGGCTTTGAGGATGTTTATGGGGTAGCCTGGGAAAAAGCACAAAGGTGCTGGGGCTGGCGTCATGGGCTGATCGGAGGCAGGAGTTGACATCTCAACAGTGACTGAGAGACGATAGGTAGGGTGGGGATAGGCCATGGCGGGCTTTGAAAGAGAAGTCAAGTACCTTGTGTTTGGTGCAATAGAGAAGAGGCAGCGGTGGAGAGAAGCAAAGAAAAAGGTGAAATGTCATCAGAGCAACAGAACAGTGAAGTCCGGTGCCCGCACCACCGCCCTGGATGGTGCAGTGTTACATGCTGCTCTCACAATGCACCAAGCTTTCCCCACAGGATCAGAGTGCTAACTAGCCTTTGTTTGTTTTTTCTCCTCAGTGTGAAGGGCATTTAGATTAAGGGAAAAGCAAGTAAACGTGTTTTTTCAGAAGAGAGCACTGTGTGTGTCCCCCCTCTGTAACAGACTGCATCGGAATGGAATATGCAGCAGAGTCCCAGAAATTTAAAGGTGCAGTGCACCAAGCCAGTTCCATTAGCAATAGAAGCCAAAATCTTCAGAGGCTTTGATGGGGGGCTGCAGCATCCTGGACTTTTCACGTGGTGGTGAGTCAAAGTTTTACGTGAGAGCAAGAGAGGGAGCACATTATATAACAGAGAGACTTGCAGAAAATGTTGCATCTGTGCTAAATTTCCCGCCAGCCTTCATCCACTTGTGCAGTTGAGCTGAAGGAATGAATTATTCAGAGTAACCTGTGCGCTGAGCCTGCTCCATGCTGAGGCTGTGTGAGAGAAAGCGACAGACCAACGAGAGCAGGCGGCGATTGCTTGAGTGTCAGCGGCCTGAGAGCAGGAAAGGAAGGGAGGCTGCAGGTCTGAGCAGAGCAGGGCAAGCAGGATAGATGCCCCCATGGGTAGCACCTATCTTATGGCCTTCCCTGCAGTTTCCATCCGGAGATCTAAGATTGGTGTTTATACCATCACCCAAGCATTTATAATTCAGGGGATGAGATGAAATGTGATGCATTAGCCCACTTTGGAGCCCTAAATTTAGCTAACAGCGTAAGAGCATAAATATGTAGCAGCCGCAGCAACATGTGAGCTTTCAATCAGTGGGGAACACAGGTAATAATGCAAGGACAAAAGAACTCAGCAGCTGGCTGGTTAGTCAATGGAGAATCCTGTCCAGCAAGAACAGCTCCAGAAAGTCATGCTCTTTCAAACCAGCCTTCCTACTCGAGATTTGTCCTAAGCCCAAAAGAAAGACACCGTGTTAGCTTAAAAGACTCAGTTCCAGGCATCCGATGGCATCAGTGGTAAGAAATGCGTTCTGCTATCTGTGGCTGTGTAGGAACCTGCACCCTTCCCTCTCTTGCGAGGATCTTGGCTCTGTGACCCATGTATTTATGTCCTCCTGGAAAATAGGGAGAAAACAATCCTATCAGCATCATCTCCCCAAGGGAGGGTCAGCAGTCCCATTGCTAAAATTAGGCAAAGTACAAGAAGTCTGATCCCAGTGGGTACTGGCCCACTGAAGGCAAAAGAAAAATTCTCCTTGACCTCAACAGGTTCTAGGAAATGCACCATAGGGAATCATCCTGCAGTAGCAGGGATTAGAGGCAGCTGAATTATTTATTGCTAATAAATTACCCCATGAATTTAGCCTTTTTCTCCAATTGTGAATCATTCATGAGCAAACCATGATCTTTGCAAATAGATTCATTATTCCTAAGGATTCACTGACTTGCTTATGCAAACAAGTAGCAGGTTGTGTGTGTTTATCAATAGGTCACTTTGTCTATTTGCTGTTCATGGTGTGTGAACAGTCATCTAAGTCATGTGGTACTGTTCCTGCTCAGTGATTCTGTGATAGAAGCTTCTGAAGCAGGGGAATAATGAACAACAGATGGCAAATAAACAGTAACACTCTATGCACAAACACACTTGTTCACCTATGAATCCTGGGGTTCACCCAAAGAGTGATTGTTCCCCAAACACCCACTCACAAACAGTGACTAACAGGGGTGTTATGTTCATGGCATACACACAGCGAAGTTAGAGTATCTTATGTTTTTATCTTTCTGGACGGTTGCAACGTAACATGACTTTATCCAGAACCTGAGCACACAAGAACCAAATACAGAGAGAGACAAAGCAGGCTGCTCCCTACGGCAAAGAGGCACCACTGACCCCACCTTGCTGTAGGCTGGCTCTGCAAACTGAGTGACTTCACAAGGCCCAAATTGCACACTTCTGTACAGAGCCTCCTAGCCTGCAGCAGGATGGGGAAACCCCTCACAAATTTGATGTTTCTGCAGCATTCAGCCAGCTGTAGCCAGGAGTGGGTCTGGAGCATATTGACAAGGGGGTCTCTGACTTTGTCATAGTGTGGCCCACATCTCAGTGGCTTTTTGTTCCCAGCTCCTGGGCAGACCTTTGAAAGAGGATTATGAGCACTGCAAATTTTCAATCTCAACCTTTTTTCTGTGAGGAACTGGGTTTTTGCCAAAACATTTTTGCAGAATATTTTCTGCTTTCCTTGAAAATGTTTGAATTTTCATCGGGAAACAAAACCCCAACATTTCAATGTATTTTTTTTGACAAAAAGTACAAATTTTCCACTGGAAAAATCTCCCTAGTTTCCAGCCCGTTCTCGTTGTGGGTGTCTGAAGGGACACAGGAGAGCCTGCTGTTCATGATGTTTTAACATCACGATTGTTATCCATTGGAAAGCAGAGCCGGTCTGGGTCCTGACCCAGCCACAAGGACACTGCCCTCCTGGGGCAGCTGGAGGGAGGAGAATTGTGAGCTCTCAGGCGGGGCAAGGGATGGAACTTGTTAACACAAGCTCAGAAAATGGGGTAAGGGGCCTTTGTGCAATCTGCAGCCTCTCGCGAGATGTCCAGAGCAGAGAGTTGCGCTAGTTGGCTGCAAACCACAGACACCAGACCTTAACAGTCATCCGGCATGGGAGATAGAGCCCAAACCCTAAAACGACAGATCATCATGGGCAGTAGAATCAGGGTTTGTGTCTTCTGTGGAAATATATCTAAGGTCCATATATGGCCTGATTACCTCCTGCTCCTGAATGTATTCATCTGCACAAAGCTCTCTGTCAGGAGAGATTGGGGAACAGAGGCACAGAGAGACTAAAAGCCAGTCTGCACACTGTGCCTCTGTAGCACTTAAGTGAAGATGATCTTACGCTGATGGAAGAGCTTCTTCCAGCAACATAGCGCTGTCTACGTGGGGGAGGTCAGTATAACTGCGTCACTCGGGGTGTGGATTTTTCACACCCCTGAGCGATGTAATTATACCCATAGAGTCTGTAGTATACCTGGCCTAAAGTCACACAGGAAATCTGTGGCAGAACAGGGAACTGAACTTGGGTCTCTTAAGTCATAGGCTAGTGGACCTTCCTTCCAACCCAGCCACTGGAGAGTGCAGCTGTCCTGCAGCAGATCTTATTGCATCCAGAAGAGGGCAGAAATGCACAGACACTCCCCAATCCCACCCCAAGGATGTTACGACCGGACAGAGCCCTTATTGCAAGCTGGATTCCCAGTGACATCTCCAGTCTTGCAGAGTCACAGATGCTGGGAATGGACCAGCCTTCTCCAGCCTTCTGGGCCCATCCCCAGCCAAGGGAGGACGGTTCCCTGCAGCATGTTCGCCAGCCTTTTGTCCAGTCTCAAGTTTTAACTTCTCAAGCGACTGGGAGACGGTTTCACAGCCGAGCTCATCTCACTTTTCAGACACGTTTCCACCGGTACCAGGTTTACAATGGCACCATGGAGCCGGGCCCATGCTCAGAAGGGGATCCGGCCTGCTCTGCTTGTACTGAGCCCTGAGAGCCCGCTGGCTCCCCACCATCCTGCCCACCACTTGCTCCTCTCAGCCGGCCTGCCCGTCGGCCAAGGGGTCCTCTCTGTCCCCTGGCCCCACCTGCCGGCTTCTCTCTGCCTCCTGGCTGGACACCAGTGAATCTCTGGCTTTGGGCAGTCTCTGCTTCCCACCACCTGTAGGGCCCTGCCCGTGTCCCTGGAGCTGAGCTGCCTGGGACTGATGCAGAAACCTGGCCAGTCTCAGCTAGCTGGGGGGCAGGGGACAGTGTGAGGGGCTTGGCTTGGCCCTTCCAGGCAAGTGGGTCCTGAGGAAGCCTGGCTGGGGCAGGTCCTGGCCTGGCTGATCGGACCACTCCCAAGGGGCCAGAGCGATTCCCCACCCCGGGACCAGCCCTGGCTGCACTGGCAGCTCAGCCCAGCAGACACAGATGCGTCCCCACAGGGCCAGTGAGTATGGGCAGGAAGCAGGGCGTGAGGGAGTGGGTCTCTGGAAGGCCTGCTGGGGGGTGCTGGACAGTTGTGGTGGGGCTGTGGGCAGGGAGGCGCAGAGCATGGGTGGTGGTGTGCAGGGAGCTGTGCATTTGTGGCTGGGGCGGGGGAGGGGTCGCTGGGTATAATGGGTATAGTAGGTCCGGGAGGCTCTGGCCATAGGGAACCGGGGGGTGTTCCAGTGCTGGGCGGGGGGATGTGTGGTGTGGCATGGGCCCACCCGTGAGGGGAAGGGACACGCTGGCAGCACAGAGCCGGGTGGGCCATTATGCGCCTGGCAACTGCCGGTTTGTAAATAGTGCCCTGCACTGGGCTGGGCGAAGCAGAGCCGCCTCTGTCAAGCCCTGCCCCTGGCCGGCCCCTGACTCCGGGGACTGACCCCCCACCCCCGCACCATGCTCCATTGCCCCCATGTTTGGCACCAGGCCCACAAAAGGCTAGTCCAGCCCTATTGGCCTTCTGCTTCATTCCATCTCCTTGCTCCACCCTAACCAGCTCCGCACCGTCCGGGACACTGCCGATCCCTCTGCATCGCCCACGCACCCTCCAGCTCCCACCAGCCTCTCTTGGGGTTTGAGGGACCAGCCAGCCAGCCTCTCTCTGAGCTGCCTCTCTCCACCTCATCTGCCCGGATGTGTCTGTTTTCTATGGAGGTATTTGCCCCAGGCACAAGAGAGCAGGTAAAAACCAGGCATTCTGTGTTAATCCCTATGGCTTCGCTCCATAGCCACCAGCGTGTGCTCCAGCACTAGGGGAGCAGGTTGAGCACGGGGGCTAGGTGAGCACTGGGCACTGAATGGGGAGAAATCTCCAGCCCCGGCGCATTCATCGCCCAGCTGTCCTGGGGTGGGCTGCGTGGAGAAAGGGCATGTCTGACAGAGAAGGGGCTCTAAGCTACCTGCTCCCCTCATAGGCCCTGCTAGGCAACGCTCTCAGTCTGCTGCGATACCCTGCTCTGCAGGGCCTGGTGCTTCTAGCCCCTGTGCTCTGCACTTCCGCTGGGCTGGATGAAGCCCTCGAAGCCACGGCCCGGTGCAAAGCAGGAGGCTGTTTGTCCCGCGTCCCTTTGATCTGGATTATTGCTCCAGCAGTGTGAGGCAATCAAAGCAGCATCCTCCACCTGCCCGGTGCCTCCCCAGGACTGGAGACCCACAGGGCACACAGGCAAAGCAGCTGGTGATTACAGACCTCTCCAGAGAGCTCCTTGTAGTTACCAGCATGCCAAGGGAAGGATCAGCTTCCCCAGGCAGCCCCCTGTGGTTCCCACAGCAGACTGGAGAGCCCTAAGCATGGGGCCTCTCCTAGGCAGGGCAATTCCACACAGGCAGCCTTCATGCTTGACAGGATGGCATTAAGTAGAAGGGAAGGCAAGCAATTAGCTGGCAGCCCGCGCCTCGCAACTAGAAGCAGGTTGCTGCTTAGCAAATCGCAGAGGATTTAACTGGGGAGCCAACTAAAGAGACGTGACAGAGAGAGACGCAGCCAGGGGAGTTTAGGGAACTTCTCTTCACACTAAGTGGCTGGGAGAAAGGCGCGGTCGCTGCTGGCATGTTGCCAGGGGTGGGGAGTGATGAGTGACTCCAGGGATCTGGAGATGTTGGGGCAGGGGCTCCACATTCAGAGCAGAGGGCTCCACTAGGGAAAAGGTCAATGTGCGGAAATCCCCTCTCAGCGCTCAGGCCGTCTGCATAGCCACATCCTGCCGCTGCTTGGATTTTAATGTGTGGCTATTGAGGCAAATTCTGTGCCAATATGCACCTCGTATGGCCCCCTGGAGGCCACCAGCACAACGAGGCTGTGAGTCGGGGAGAAGAGGGTCCACTGAGCTATAGATTTTGTTGTAGCATGAAAAAGAAACGAGCTATAGTTTGTTTTGGTTCTGTTGCGTATGAAGTGGACAGAGAAGTGAAGGAACAACATTTAGGGAGTGGAGGCCTTTACTTCAATTCATGCACCAAATCTATCATTTTCCACAGCACCAGAAGAACCATTGGTTGCATCTGGTTAGTGGAACTGCTTCTATCTGAGGGTTTAAGAATGAATTTACCTTCATGTCTGTAATTTAACTTCTTAGAGCCAAGCACCGCTTAGGGGTTGATCCTGCCACCAGTCCTGAGCCCAGGACTTCTGTGGCCGTGAGGGGGACTCAGAGATTTGCAGGACTGATCCTTCCTTGCAAGGTGAGAGCTGCGCACTGTGGTGTATGGAAAACTGTATTAAAAACTATAAGCTATCATTTAAAATCCTCAGGGGTTTCCTGGTCCTGCTTGCAGTCTAGGATGCTCTGTAGGGAAGTGTGCTAACAGTAGTCAGTTTGCAGACAACCAGCTTACAGCAAGATGGATGAGTTCTGAAGAGCTGCCTTAGGGAGCAGCCTGCTTTGTCTCTCTCTGGTTTGGGTTCTTGTGTGTTATGGTTCTGGATTTTAAGAAATAAAGTCATGTTACACTGCAAAACCTTCCAGCAGGAATACTCTATATTTTATAAGATGCATCTGAAGAAGTGGGTTTTTTACCCATGAAAGCTTATGCCCAAATAAATCTGTTAGTCTTTAAGGTGCCTCCGGACTCCTCATCATTTTTGTGGATACAGACTAACACGGCTACCCTCCCCCCCATACTCTATATTTTATATCCTACTACTCTATGTGCATGTCAAAAACATAACATGAACTAGAGCTGGTCAAAAATGTTCAGACGCAATGTTTTTCCATCAGGAAATGCCACCTAATCCAAATCAAAACCTTGTGGTGGAATGTGACAGTTTTGAGGGAACTTCATTTTGAAAAATAAATAAAAAACAAGCGTTTAATGTCCGTTCTGTATTTTCAAAGGGGAATCCAGTTTTTGTATCAAAATGACTTTTTATTTAGAATTTATTTTATATTAAATTATAGATTATAATATACATTTTTCCAATATCAGAATCAAAACAAAACATTTGAATTGACACCAAATGATTTTTTTTTCCAAATTTTTAAAAATTGGACTTCAGAATGAAAAAAAACCTTGAAACTGTGGAATTTCCCAGGAATTCACTGCTTCCTGCCTAGCTCTCTTGTGCCCCATGAAGCAGGAACATCTCTCTGTCCTTGGCTATGCCCTTTGTGAGAAGGTCTTTGAGCTTGATTTTGATGACAAGTGTCCCCACTACTGCATCTACCCAGTATTGTATTCAATGACAAACCCTAATCTCCTGGTGTATGTGATGCGGTTACTATACCTCTTGTGACCACACAACAATCCACTGCCCTGCCAGCCATTGCAGAAGCTGCTTGGGAGCCTCCGTAAGTTCAGCTCAGTGGGGCAGGCTGGCACCAGAATTAACACCCATACTGGAAACAACACGTGCAAAGCCCGATTCTATCTCTTCCCTAGGGTCTTGTGGGTGAAGCACAGAACAGGGGCTTGGGAGACCTGGATTCTCCTCCTGGCTCTGCCATGGCTCATCTTATCTGACCTTGCCGAGTCACTTACCCTCCCCATGTCTCAGTTTCCCATCTGTCAAATGGAGGTAATAACGCTTGTCTACCTCCCAGGGGTGCTGTGAGGCTGGAGAAAGGCCTAATTAACGGGTCTAATTCAGGATGGATATTGGGGGATGGGAACCGAGTATGCCAATGAGACATTATAACAGGGGTGGCCATTGGTTCTTTTACAAATAAAGTGCGGCTCGCGGATCCCCAGCCCCCACCCCCATTCTCTACCTACCAGATGTGGGGGGGAGAGCTTGGGGCTTCTGCCCTGTGGTGGGGTCATGGGGCTAGGAGTTCTGCCATAGCCAAGGTTTGCCCCCTCCAAACAGCTTGAGTCACACACCCCCAGGCACCCCGCTCTTACCCTTAGCAGCCCCTTCCTGCAGCTCCCAGGGGTAGTAGCACCATGTCTCGAGGCAGCGGCAAACAGCTGGGACTGCAGGGTAAATTTGGCTGCCCCTGCACTATAAAGTTAGTAAGTGGGGGGACGTCTTCCAAACTCTGGGAATGGGCCCTGCAGACCTTACTCACGCAGCCACAGATTGACCCATCACTAGGGTTGGCTTCTCAGGGTGTTTGTCCTGTGGGACAGGTTTGCCCCTCCCAAGATCGGCTGGGATAATCAGTGACGCCTTTCCTGCACCAGCACGTCACACCCAGCAGGTGCCGTGTAGTGCTGCATCAAAACACGCTCCCAAGGGGGGGGGGGCAGCTTACAGGCCCCCAAAGAGACTCCTGACCCAGGAGCCATGTCTCTGGGACATGGGGTCATTGACTTAAAACTCAGAGGATTCCTGGAAATCTTACAGAGGTGGTGTCATAAACAGATAGCTAAGGGTTAATGTCTCTTGTACCTGTAAAGGGTTAACAAGCAGTGAACCTGGAACACCTGACCAGAGGACCAGTCAGGAGACAAGATACTTTCAAATCTCTGTGGAGGGAAGTCTTTGTGTTGTGTTTGTTTGTCCGTTGTTCTCTCTGGGTTCTGAGAGTGACCAGATGTACATACAGGCTCTCTAATCTTCTGTTCAAATTTAGTAAGTACCAGTAGAAAGGCGGTTTTAGTCTTTTGATTGTTTTTTTAAATTGCAAATGTGTATTTGGCTGGAAGGATTTTAACTTATATTTTGCTGGGAGGATTGTATCTCTGTTACAACTTGTATTTGTACTCGGGAGAGGACTCTCCCTGGGGTCTATAAGCTGAAAGACCCTGTAACATTTTTCCATCTTGATTTTACAGAGACAATTTTTACTTTTTTCTTTCTTTTATTAAAAGCTTTTCTTTTTAAAAGACCTGATTGATTTTTGGTTGTCTTGTGTAAGACCCAAGGGGAGGGGGTCTGTACTCACCAGGGAATTGGTGGGAGAAAGGAAAGAAGGGGGGAGGAAAATCCTAATTTCTTTCTGTGTTAGTCACTGTCTCTGTCTCTCCGGGAGAGAGGACGGGGGGCGGGGGGAGGGAAGGTGAATTTCCTCTTTGTTTTAGATTCACGGAGCTTGAATCGGTATTGCCTCTTGGTGAGGGGAAAAGAGGAGGGGGGAAGGTGACATTCCTCTCTGTTTTAGGATTCAGGGGTTTGAATCACAGTGATCTTCCAGGGTAACCCAGGGAGGGGAAGCCTGGGAAAGGGAACAGTGGGGGAAAGGGTTTACTTTCCTTGTGTTAAGATCCAGGGGGTCTGGGTCTTGGGGGTCTCCTGAGAAGGGTTTGGGGACAGAAAGTGTCCCAAAACACTATATTTTTGGGTGGTGGCAGCCTATCAGATCTAAGCTGGTAATTAAGCTTAGAGGAATTCATGCTGGTACCCCATCTTTCGGACGCTAAGGTTCAGAGTTGGGTTTATACCACGACAGGTGGCAACTCTCCTGAGATGTGGGGTAGACCTTGGCACCGGCTTAGGACAGGAAGTGAAGAGGAGAGGGGTAGCCAATGGGCATGCAGCATGAATGTACAGCAAATTGGCAAAAATGGGAATTAACATCCCCTATAGAAAGGGGCACAGGGCACTTCCTAGCCAGGCACTTACCCCCAGCCCTCATCACCAGTCTACAAGCCTTTCCCAAGGATTTATGGCTAGATCCTCCCCGCTTTCCTATGGGCAGGGCAGTGTCAGCCTCCTCTGCTGTAGCTGGACTGCTGAGGCCAAGCAAGGAGATCTGTGGCGGAGCAGGGAACTGAATCCAGCTTGAAAGGCAGTGAAAAGCACTAGGCTGCGAGTAGGAAAAGTGTGGGGGGGTCCCAGCTTGGGGTACCTGGGTGAATCATTCCACCTCTGGCATCTGTTTCCTTGCCCACCTTGCGTCTCTCTTGTTTGTGTGATCGTAAGCTCCTTAGGGCAGGGACTGTCTCTTGCTCTTCCACTGCCTGTACAGCTCCTAGCACAAGGTACCATCCACACCTGCCTGTTCTTAGCCAGCAGACCATCTTTCCTCTCCTCTAATGAGCACCAGCTCCCAGAGCTGGAGTGTAATGTCTCATCTACGAGCTGGCACCCACAGCAGCCCAGCCCAGCCAGCAGGACACGGGTCTCTTATCTCCTCCCCGAATGCCATGCTCGAAGGAGCTGTTGTCATCACATATGTGCTGGCATTTGGGGCTTTGTCCCAGGGTCTATGATTCCATTCAGCCACCTGTGCCCAAGAAGCTTGTTGCTACCCTGGCTGCTGCAGGACCAATTATCTGAGGTGCTTCTACAGCCTCCATCATCACAACATCTGGTCAGCTCCCACTCGTTGATGTACTTACTCTGACAACACCCCCGCAAGGTAAAGTGGAGCTACTGGCCCCATTGGACAGAGGAGAAAATGAGACACAGAGAGACTCACCCAAGGCCACACAGGAAGTCTGTGGCAGAGCAGGGACTTGACCCCCTTATCTCCCAAGGGTTAGGCTTGCACACTCACCACCAGCCCATCATCATCTTCACTCCCTGGCAGCCCAAATCTTCTCAGGGTCCTTAAGGCGACGGCACTGAGCTGTCCCTTCTGCCCAGGAGTCTGTAATAAACAACCTTCTCAAGGTGATCTGGGCTTCTTAAGGTACGGGCTGGCACTGGCTGCTGCGAGAGCATTTCAGCAAGGGGCAGACATGGCCTGCAGCCCTCACATACCAACTGGCTCTGCCGTATGCTTTTGTCTCTCCAAGGTTCGATTGTTGCTTGTGTCTGGCGTCCCGCAGGCCTCCACTCCATCTCACACTGCAAAGAGGGAGCATGTTGCAAACCACTTACGGTTCATTTTCCCCCGGATTTATTGAGTGTATGGGGTCCCCCGCAGTGCTCCTGTACTCATCAGTAAATACACACAGCCGCCTGAAGCCTTCCGCACACAGCCCTGAACTGGGGGGTGGGGAGGCAAACAACAGCAGTTGACGTTCTGGGACGCACGGAGAATGGAACGGAGTAATGGCCAGGCCCAGAGGAACGCCTTCCTTCCAGTCTCTAAATCCTTTCGCAGGTTCAGAGAGGGGAGCCAGGGTCAGGCAGCTTCAGGGCATAAACTGAATCATTTCCCCCCACTCACGTCGCCCTGTCCTGCAATGGGCCATGGGCCTGCCCCAGTCATGCACAGACCCAGAACCCTGGGCCCCTGCACTGACTGTGGTCCTCACTGTCCCGGCCCCATGGTAGCGTGGTCGCCATGCCACTGTGCTGCCAGGGGATCCCCTTGGCATTTGCTTCACAAGGCGCGTGGGGACCCACGTAATCTTGTCAGTTCCGAGAGAGACAATTTCTTTCTCCCTCTGTGCGACACATGTTCTTCCCCCGAGGCAGGGCCAGTCTGAACCCATTCCCCCTGCAGGGATCTCCATTGGGAGCATGCTGCAGACAGAGGATGACCTTCCCTCTTCTGTACAGTGGTGGGGGGTGGGCCGCTCACTGCTCCGCTCTCAGAGCTTTGAGCCAGGGCCATCTGATGAATGGACCTCATCACTCTATAAAGCAGAGAGGCTGTGGATCGGTCTCTCCGTGCACTAGGCCAACGATCAGTGGGAAGGCGTGTGTCCCACTCCTTGGCAGCCAGCCCTGCAGGTCAAACTAGGAAAGCAACCGATGGACTGTGAAGGGAAAGGAGCTGCCAGGTCCAGGGGAACCGAAGGAGGTTTTCACATGAAGGGACAGGGCACTGGAGTCTCTATAAAAGCCATTGTGCCCAGCTAATGAGAGAGAGAGAAGACGCAGAAACTGCTACCACAGTCAGGGATGTGTGTGTGATGGCCACTGTCTTGGCTGGCACTGGGGATTGAACTGGGGACCTCCAGAGCTACAAGCATGAGCTGCTGTTGCTTGAGCTTGGTTGATACTATAAAGAGACTCATGTTTTCAGTGGCTTGAACCTGTATCTGAATTATTGACCCTGTATCTCCTGAGTCCCATTCCAGTGCCTTCTCGATAGGCCCCTCCCACTTCTCACCCTGCATCGTGTGAGTCTGGGAGCCCGGAAGCCAAATTCTTAACTGCAGGAACTGGGGAAGCTAGGGCGAGTTCTTTCCTAGAACAGAACCAAGCCTCTGGCATGGGAAATATCAGCGTTGGGATTTCCAGACTAAACAGTGAGTATTTCTATCCAAATATTTCTCCGAAGGACCCAGGTGGGACGAGCTGAAGAGTCTGTTTGGATCCTCTTGAATTCTGGCTGATGCTATGTGCCTGTTATGAGAGTTGCTGTACTGTGAGCTGTGTCGGTGAGTGTGGGGTGCATCACATGCTGGCAGGGGCCGTGGCACGTCCCTACTGGATTAGCTCCAGTCTAGGGGAACCAGTTTTCTCCTGCCTCTTTGCAGGGACTGGTGTTTGCAGAGGGGGAAAGCCCCAGACACAGAGCTACACATCCAAGGTCTTGATGCTTTTGAAAACCATGGAGGCTGAGGGAGGGAGGGGGTGAAGATTCGTAGGACGTTTTGGGATGGGGGGGGCATGCTTTCGTCGCACATGTGTCCTGTGTAACTGCAGACCATTCGGGGCTGAAGAAGGCTAGCCAAGATACAGAAGAGAAGCCATGAGTTCCTGGGGAATGATCCTGGAGCCCCAAGAGGGCTCTGCCCTAGCCCAGGCAGCTCTTCTGAGGCAGGGAAACGCATGTAGGTGTGTTCGTTACTTTGTGGAGGTCACTGGAGCCCTCGTTCTGTGAGGAGCATGGGGGTTTGGGTCTGTGTGAAGTCTGCCCGTGTGCCGGTTGGTTCTCGCTGTTGTGTGCCCCTCAAGAGCTATGGTGTAAGCAAGGCAGCTCACCCTTTCAACAGGGCTCTGGGGAGGCTTGGGGCAGACGACGTTAATTTCAGGGCCTAGGTAACCGGATTGGGGGTGGTCCCAAAGGTGTCTAGATCCAGAGGCAGGTTAAGGGTTTCCCCTTCCCATCTCTTTTACCTGCAGTCCTGCCCCCTGTTCTGCCCCTTCCTCCCACAGCCCCACCCCGTTCCACTCACGGCGTGCCCCATTCGCCCCACTGCGGCCCCTCAACCCCATTTGCTGCTTTACGTCTCCCACTCCACTGTGGCCCCAAGACCAGAGATGCTTTGTTCCCCCCCCAACCCCTGCCATGGCCCCAGGGCCGCAGCAGGGAGTAAGAGCTCCTCCAGCCTCAAGCCCACAGCCAGGGTCCCGGCACTGTCCTGCCCGCCCAGCGCTCCTGTCGGGGTGTAGGGGTGCCCATTCATCCTGGGGCCCCGGGCATGGGCCCACTGAGTCAGAGTGTAAATTGCTGTAATTCACACAGGGGGAGCTAGAAGATAGGTGTGCAGCAAAAACAGCAACTAACAGGAGAGCCTGAGTGCGAGCAGAACAGCTCTGATTTAACTGCCACCTCCCTCCATTTCACCTACCTCCGTTTGAATCCCCTTGTGCTCACTGCTGCACTGGCAAGGGGGTGAAGTAGTTACAAGGGACTCGGGTCTTCAAAAATAAGCACTGAGTTTGGGGTCTCGCTTGAGACATTTGAGGCCTGATTTCCAGAGGCGCTAGAGATAAAGGTGCTTCAGCAGCTCTGAAAATCAGGCCCAAGGTGGACACTAAAAAAAGGTGATACCCCAAATCAACAGCCACTCCTGAAAATGTAGGCTCAGGGGGTCTGTACGTGTAGTCTAGCTTCCATCACCGCACACAGCACCTCTGATTTGGCCTGCTCTGTGCATTGCTACTTGCAGGATGTTGTTTGACTTGATGTTCGCAGAAGGTAACTCTGTCTTTGCCTCACTTTTCACCCCTCTGATCTCAATTCTGATCCACTTACATTAAATGAAGAACAAAATTCTTTCTAAAACTATTACCCCAAAGCTAATGTTAATATTGGATAGCAGTGGCTGCTGACCCAGTGGTGAGTTCTCTCTATTTTCAAATGCTTCTCTAGCAATCTCATAATGGGATGTCTGTGTATCAGCATGAACATGGCATCTCTTAAAAAATTCATGTGGAGCAGAGGGTGATGGAATGTGATGTGAAACAGGGAGGCAAAAAGACCTTGCCTCTTGCCTGCAGAAAACAAGTTCTAATTTGTCTCTTTTCTGTATCTGGGAAGCTATTGAAAATACAGACTGTCTGTTACCAGAACCTTCTCTGGGAATCAGTGCACCTGTGCTGGCGTAGGTAAAAGGATGTAGGATACGATGCTGTTTACAATGTTTTGGTTACAGAGTGGAAACAAAACGGCATGGTCTTCGGCCTGTTTCGCTCCCCTACTTCATTGGCAGCTAAAATATTACAGTATCAGAGGGGTAGCCGTGTTAGTCTGGATCTGTAAAAGCAGCAGAGAATCCTGTGGCACCTTATAGACTAACAGACGTTTTGGAGCGTGAGCTTTCGTGGGTGAATACCCACTTCACCCACGAAAGCTCACGCTCCAAAACGTCTGTTAGTCTATAAGGTGCCACAGGATTCTCTGCTGCTTTTAAAATATTACAGTATATCATGTAGCACAGAAACTACTCCCAGCATGCCCAGCCACACGGGAAGCAGATACATGATACATGAGCCGTGGTGCAAGTAACACAGGGGCAGTGCAGCTTGTGGCATTTCTCAGAGGACTCTCCAGGACATAACTGTCAGTATAGAGGTTTGTTTGTTGGCCTGAAATAGAATTTGGGGTTTAATTTTTAATCCTTTGATATTTTTACTACTATGTGTAAAGAGCAATGAACAAAGACACCCTGTGTTGCCTTTTTTCCACCCAGACGGGGCTTATAGTACAACAAGAAATAAATAAGGAATGGAGCTAGAAGTGTTCCAGGGTATGGATAAGTGTAATATACGAGCCTGGCCAGGGCCAGAACAAACTCACTCCTTATCCCTCCCATGGGATCCAAAAGAGGTAGAACGAAGACCCCAGACTCACGACCCTCCAAAATGGAACCTGAGCATAAGCTGTAAGGGGTGGGACCAGGGGCGTGTGCTGCAGGTATATTTGGCCCTCCTAAGAAGAAGGAGGGAGGAATAGGGAACAGGGATGGGGGTAAAGGCTCTGCGGTGTCAGAGCTGGGAAGGGGGACACAGGTAAAGGTTCTGCAGTGTCAGAAATGGGAACGGGGAGTGGGGTAAAGGCTCTGCGGTGTCAGAGCCGGGAACAGGGACACGAGTAAAGGCTCTGCGGTGTCAGAGCCGGGAACGGGGACACAGGTAAAGGTTCTGCGGTGTCAGAGCCGGGAAGGGGAACAGGGGTAAAGGCTCTGCGGTGTCAGAGCCGGGAATGGGGACACAGATAAAAGCTCTGCAGTGTCAGAGCTGGGAACAGGGACACAGGTAAAGGCTCTGCGGTGTCAGAGCTGGGAAGGGGAACGGGGGTAAAGGCTCTGCAGTGTCAGAGATGGGGACGGGGACACGGGTAAAGGCTCTGCATTGTCAGAGCTGGAAACGGGGACAGGGGTAAAGGCTCTTCAGTGTCAGAGCTGGGAACGGGAACACAGGTAAAGGCTCTGTGGTGTCAGAGCTGGGAACGGGGACGGGGGTAAATGCTCTGCGGTGTCAGAGCTGGGAACGAGGATGGGGATAAAGGCTCTGTAGTGTCAGAACTGGGAAGGGGAATGGGGATAAAGGCTCTGCAGTGTCAGAGCTGGGAACGGGGACACGGGTAAAGGCTCTGTGGTTTCAGAGCTGGGAAGGGGAACAGAGGGTAAAGGCTCTGCGGTGTCAGAGCTGGGAACAGGGACACGGGTAAAGGCTCTGTGGTGTCAGAGCTGGAAAGGGGGACAGGAGTAAAGGCTCTGAGGTGTCAGAGCTGGGAACAGGGACGGGGTAAAGGCTCTGCGGTGTCAGAGCTGGGAACGGGGACAGGGTAAAGGCTCTGCGGTGTCAGAGCTGGGAAGGTAAAGGCTCTGCGGTGTCAGAGCTGGGAAGGGGAATGGGG